>NW_010398523.1:80836-83193 GCF_000710305.1 Buceros rhinoceros silvestris
GGCAGCCGGGGCCTGCCAAGAACGGGAGTCCTGGAGGGAACCTCACAGCCAATCAGGCAAGAAGAGCGCTGTTGATTAGAGACCTTGTAGCCCTGCACATTAAAGATACGTGATTTCACTTACTCTCTCCAGGGCATGCTGGACTTTGGAACTAAACATCACAGCTGCAGCCATGAATGAGAGCAGCCAGTAAATCAACAGGATGCCCGAAGACTGGATGCCCATCATTCTTTCCGCCTGGGTAAGGAACATGGCAAGAATCTGGGAGGAAGTACAAATTTGTCCACATAAATAGCTGGTGATGGAATGCCAAACATCATGATCAAATTAACAGATATAATACAGAAAAATCAGTTTCTTGCCCAAACATTTCAAGATGTTCAGAGCTGCAGTATTGTTCTGAAAAGGCTAAAACTGAAAAGCATTATGTGCAATTTTGCACTCAAGAACGTCTCTCTGGAAAGCACAAGTATTACAACTACAAGCGGGCCAGCAGACTGGGGGGACTGAGGCTATGACGACACAGTGACACACCCCTTCTGTGCCACCAGCAGAAAATCACAAAGCGTGTCTCCAGCCTTCTGCTCCCATCAGCTATCTTTGTGCTCAGAGGTACTGAGAAACACGAGAAACACAATCTCCGCCCTAGGGTGGCTAAGCTGGGCCACATGCAACAAAACAAAGGAAGAATTACCATTGTGATGCCCACCACAGCAGGGCTAATGAAGAATGCTGGAGCCCGCGTGATTCCTTGGCTTGTTTCCCACAGCACGAAGAAGACATTAGAAAAACACAGTATTACCAGGAGGATCCCAAAGACCTGGGGCAGAGACAGCAAACACGTGTTGGAATGGACTGATGTGGTGATGGGCGACCTACCAAACTGAATGCTCCGTGCAACCTGGTCAGTAAGACCGGAGAGGTGGAAGAGCAGGTTTGGGACAGAGAGTGATATGGGAATTAGCGGGGAACCGAATGGAAGTACAGGGGAGAAGATCTTACACAGATATTCCTAAACCTTTGGTCTGTACCAACCTGACTTCACCTGAGTAGATGTCAAAACAAGCACAGACGGATCATCAGAAAAGACTTAATGATTTAGAAAAATTAAGTTCTGCATCGAAGTTGTGGTAATTTAGGAACAAATTTCATCCTCTGCTCTTACCATTTTGGTTTTGAAGATGCGGGACATCCTGATATAGCCTTTGTTCTTGTGTCGAAGATACAAGTAGTAGAAAGGAAAGCAGATCCAGAGATAGGCACATGGGATCCAAGCAATGACTGTACTCTCAAAGCACCAGGTAAATCGTGGGGTGTTTGTATACCATGTCTGGTTCCAGTCCTGTCACAGAGTCAACACAGAAGCGAAACAGTAAAGCTGCTGTAGGCAGAATTTCACCAGCTAACGCAAGCTGCTAATGCTACAACCGAGAGCTACGATAATGTTAGAGAAACTTGGTTTAGGGTTTCAAATGTAAAAAACATTTGGCCACAGAGGGCCTGCTGGACAACAGTAAGGTGTCACGGGTGAGGAAGGGAGGACTCAGCAGTAGCATTTGGGAGGAAATGGAGAAAGAAAGTAGGAAAAAAAATTGGAAAAGTGAAGGATGCCAAAGAAAGGACATTGTGTATCACAGCTAGAGAGAATAAAAGAGAGGAAATCTAAGTTATTGAGTGTGGAATGGAAAAAAATCATTTAGAAATGAAAAACATTTGGGAACCATTAGAATAGTCAGTAGGGAATGACCAGTGACATGGACATTAGGAGGAAAGAAGTGTCCTAGTACATAAACTGCATCGCACATGCCTTTCTTCAGCTGTATTTATAATCTGTAATGTTTTTGACTGAACTAATAGTTGAATCTCATCTGCTAACACAGTAATACTAACATACAGCAACTGCAGAGGAATAGGCGAGGGTATTTTTTCTTCAGCAGCTTATGGAGATGGTTCAAGTCCTTTATGTGGAGGACGTGGTGCAAAGCAAGGCGAGAGGAAAGGAATCAGTGGATCTAAGGAGGAAGCACATAATGGCTCACAAATCGTCCTGGGAGTTCATCAGCCTCGAGGATGGAAATCCACAGGAGGACCGACTGTTCAGCTCACTGGAGCCCTTTCAAAGGCATTGGTGCAGTGAGTCAGCAGATGCTTTCTGAAGACAATAAAGGGTCTCATTTCAGCACTCTTCCAGCAGTGAAGCTGGACTTGCACGCTCCCGTGCACCTCTCATGGCATTTACTGTCACCGGATAAAGAGGGGGGCTGTTCTCCGTTGGGGGGGAAACTTGTTCTTGGGAGGCAAAGTCCGTGACACCATCGGCCTCTGCCGGCAAAGCGCTTCAGCGCGGGCAGCGCGCC
>NW_010398524.1:0-3434 GCF_000710305.1 Buceros rhinoceros silvestris
CCTGTCTCAAAGGGGGAAAAGGATCTTTGCGGAGGAGTTGTCAGAGCTCATCCAAAGAGCTTTAAACAAAATTTGAAGGTAGAAAGGAATAAAACCAGGCTCACTAGAGGAGGGATATTGAGGTGCTGGAGCTTGTCCAGGGAAGGGTCTTACAGGTCTCTTCCAGCTGAAAGTTTCTGTGATTCTTTTGTGTAAAATTCTTAGGAAAAGGAAAACCGTGGGGAAATTGCACATGCAGTTCTGAACCATAGTACAAAGTTGTCCCCCAAGAAAGGATATGGAAACAGACCTAGTCCAGAAGCAGTGGAACATCTTGTTTGTATCTAAGGCGAAGAGGTTGACCTCAGGACACACTCACATAGCAGGTGGCATTGCTTCATAACAGCTGCAGTAGCCACATCGGTCTGAAGAGAGCTCCAGGCTCATACTAACAGCATCCCAGCAAGTGGGAGAAGTGTTAGGGTGTTTTGTTTCTGGAGGCTGACCCCTGCGGTACTGCTGTCCGGCGGTAATACTTCATATGCTCTTTAAGCCTGATACTGTGAGGTGTTGAATGCACGTGAATCTAAGCAGGGGAACAGAAGTATGTTTACAACAAATCCCATCATCTATCCTTGTAGGTTAAGTTACATATATAAGGAGCTGAGGGAAACATTGAGGGGTCCCTCCATCCTCACAGATACCGATTTTCTCTGTATTTACTCTCCTGAGGAAAGCAGTACTCTATTGCTTGCTTCTCTAGCATAGGATATTCTATGACAGTCAAGAAGGCAAAATATTCAGAGTTCTTAGCGTATTCACCTACACAACATGAATGCAGGTACAGACTGTTTTCTTAAAAAGGTGACTAAACCTTTACTAAGGCATCACAGAATCTGTTTCCAGCTGTCAAGTTATGAACAGAAAAAAAATTTACATTCTGAAAACTGAATTTGTCTGGATTTGTCTGAATTTGTCTGGATTACTACTACTTATGGGAAATAAAAGTATCACACGTGTTTTCTGTGCATGCATCCATGAAGGTAGAAAAGAAAAAGAGAAGAAAACAAAACATGCTGACAATGATGGTGATGAATTGCAAACACAAGGCATTACAAATTGGTAGATTCTGAAATGGCTGTGGGATGTTAATAGTTAACAAATTCCCTAAACACCTTCAAGTCTGTCCTGACACCCATCAGATTTCATTTCCCATCTACATAATGCCAGGCGACAACACACATTTTGTTTTCCTCTCATCACAACTTATAACACTCTAATTGATACTGATATCACTAGGCATCTTAGCACAGTCTTAAGATACTGGACTGCTTGTCAGTCTAGAGAGAGCTTTTCATAACTTGCTTGTCACACTCTTAACTCACTCACGCAGAACTTTCTTTGTTAATAACTATTTCATGCCACTGAATACAGTGCCAATACATATCCCTTCAGCAGTTAA
This sequence comes from Buceros rhinoceros silvestris, assembly GCF_000710305.1. Classification (NCBI taxonomy): domain Eukaryota; kingdom Metazoa; phylum Chordata; class Aves; order Bucerotiformes; family Bucerotidae; genus Buceros; species Buceros rhinoceros. The sequence continues at coordinate 1,442 of NW_010398524.1, forward strand.
ACAACCATTCTACAGAAACAGAAACTCGAAAATGAATGGTAAATAAGCTAACCACTTTCATGAGGTTTTAAAACCGACTGGAATAGCTCAGGGACTACATATTATAATATGCAGACATTCAAAACATAAATAAATGAGAATATTGTGGTTCAGAAAAGGGTCATTTGTTAACCTGAAAATCTGTTTCATACAATAATGCAACACATACTGGAGAATAGGGAACAAAAATATTTCGTGGTAATTTTAATATTCTGATGAAAACAACTGAATATACAAGTCAGTTAGTAGGATACTATGATGGAATTCTGGTTTTGTGTATGCTTGTTTCTGTTCTGGGGTTTTGATCTAATTAAAACTAATGGCAGATGGAATATATTTCTCTGCCAATTTTTTTGCAGTCCTGTAATAATATTTTACTAGTTTAAAAAATGTGTTTTCCAGTTTCTGGTTTAAAAACCATGAAGATGTTTTCATGAAAAACAGAGAATTCACTATAAAGAAGAAGTAAAATATCCAAGACAAATTAAAAGCTGGCAAAGAAACACTTAAATACACAAAAGAAAAATTTCCCCCAGTTGCTCTTACTCAATACTTTAAGGAGTTACTTATAGCAAAAATAATTAGTACTGTTAGTTAAAAACATGTTTTTTAGCATCTTTAAGAAAAAAATTCTCTTAAAGATCTGTTTTAGGGTCCTGTATTACTGCTCACTGAGTACCTTATTAGTAAAAAGGGTTCAATAACTCAGAGAGCAAGCTACTGAGAATATTGGTATATTTTACACTGCTTGGTGTTGCCAAATTAAAGCTTGCTGCTGGAAGACACTCTATAAACAGTTACAGCTACACACAACACACAACTACAGGAAATCCCATGGCCTGTATTACGCAGAGTCCAGTTACTCTACTTGTATCTTCTTGCTTTAAACATAACTTTATGAAGCATTCCTATCACCTCCCCGCGCAGCTGAATTTTGAAAGTGACCTAAAAGGGAATAAACTACCTCTGAATTGGCTGTTATTCACAAAAGGGGCATATGCTGGTTTATAAAGGGTGGCAGCCACCAGAGCTCTCTTTGCTTATGCAGCTGCTTTGGGAAACATCTGAAAGCTGGAGCTCTTGAGGAGTCTCTAACTCCTAAATATGAATTCTACAAAGTTAAGGAATGGTTGCAGCACGAAACATAATTCATCACCTTTTTAATCAATGCAAAGGTTTTTATCTGAATATATGTCTACTAAACAGTTTGCCACATCACCTCTAGCTGTCTTCATTGACTTAGCTTTCTTTACTTTCCAACATATGTTCCAGCTCTCATCCATTCGAACTTCTGAAGAGATCAGAATTTCTCCTAATATCTTGTCATTCATAAACGGAAGCAGTTTGAAAATAGAACATAAGTGCTATAAATCTTTGAATTTGAAAAGTCCCTCAGAAATACTATTTGCCTGTAATAATCAGCTCCTGACTTTCAGTTTTCAAAGGGCTAGGTAACTATGGCAAAATCTGTCACTCTCACTATGCAGTCAGTGGAGAGAATGAGGTATCTCCAGAGGACAATCCGCATGCCAAGAATTCATACGCCCCGTTGGCAATGACAAATCTCTCTCAGCTACCTCAGGTGCCGCTGCTCTGACTTGCACATTCTGTAACTCCCAGCCATCTCAGATGGGGCAGACAAACCCACTCCAAATATCCTTAGAAGAAAACTGTATATTTTGGAAAGACTGGTAGCTAAAAGGTTGTTGGGTTACTTAGCAAGCAAGGAGGGCTTGATTTCATCAGTGAATTGTCACTGTACTTCATCTTACCCACAACACACTTTCATTGTGACATGGTCATAGCCTGACTTGAAGCATTAACAGAGAGATTTCCAATTAGAGATTTCTTCTCTCGTCCTCAACTTCCAAGACGTCCTGCTGCTGTTACTGCTGCTGTTGTTATTAACCCAGTTAACAGAGCGAAGTTCAGAATTTTTACTCCCAGATCTGTC
>NW_010398524.1:3552-16579 GCF_000710305.1 Buceros rhinoceros silvestris
AAACTACAAAGTAATTAGGCTTCACCAGCCTTTACCCACTATAATCCCACTATGAAGAGCAAGGGACGCATAGATGAAGAGGTTCTTTATAGGAGCAAATTGTTACGTTGTTACTAATGAAATTAATACTATTCTTTCCAGAATACAAGTGAAATATCCATCAGGTTACTTGTTCTTGTTTATTGTTTAACAAAAATATCATTTACTAAAGGAATATTTCAAGAGAAACATAGAAGGAAGAAGATTAGACTATGTCCAAGAAAAATCTGTTATACAGTGTGTGTAGCCTGTGCACAATACTGACTTCAGCTCTACTGAAACCCACGATGAATTCCAGTCTTACGAGACAAATTGCAATAAAGCATACAAACCCCATTTACTTTGTTCCTTTCTTTCTTCAATATTCTTTAACATTGTCACTTGCTATTTTATGGCCTCTATCTCTACACTTTTTGAGCATTCTTTAACAATCAGTTAAGTTTATTTTTAAACCATAGATAACAACACGCTATTGCAATTTTACAGGTGACGTAACTATGATTATAGTGTAATTCAAACCAATCTGCAATTTTCTTGAACAATACTGAAAAGCATCAGCTTCTTTTCCCTGTCCCTCTGGCTTCATACCAGGCTTCTTCATCTTTCAAGTGCAGCACAAGGAGGTCACGAAAGTTTCCTGGTGTTTTTCCTGGAATTACTAACAGCAACTTGCCCACCACTTGAAAAAGATGTCCTAGCTGGATTTGGGCTGCACTGCTTTAGGCGGGTAACAGTGGTTCTTCCTATGAATTTTAGGTTATATATTCAAATTATTCCATTCTTCTCTCAATATTACAGACTTAAGCAAGCATGACTATGGACATTACCACCCCAGTAGAGTTCAAACTCCATCTGAAAGACTGCCTCAGTTACAAAATCCTACCATGTCATCTCTTTAAGCACCTGGGAGTATGATAGTCTGCACAAAGGTAAGCAGAGTTGTGCTGGTCAGAAGCAGTCTGCACATAAATCCTATCGCTCCCCCAAAGATGTTGTAGGAGTGTCTTTGTCTCTATGTCCCCACACAGTACCCCTAAGCCCTTCCCATCTGTTGAAATCAGTAATGCTGCAATTTGACTTCTTTTGGTGGAGTGACAAACACAAACATTATACAGTAACTCTGACACAGCTTTTACACAAGCAAAATGCTTTGTCAACCATGATGATTTGGGGAATTTTCAGCAAACCAGCATTTTTGCCCAGAAAAAAATTGCTGGTTTGTTTAAGTTTGAAAATAACAACCAGGCCGACAAATTCCAACCAGTAATTTGATTATCTATCTTAAGCAGTTTATTACCCTGACATTAAAAAAAAATTTCTCAGTGATTTGGAGCAATGTCACAGCATCCCTGTCTCTGCAGCAAAACTGAACAGAGTCCAGCTAGAAAGAATTATCAAAAAATCAATACCTTAGTGTGGGACATTTTTTTTCTGGAGATCAAAGATATTTTTAAATGCTTCCCGGTTTGCCATAACAGTTGAATTACATGTTGTGCTTGCCTTCTCTGACAATCTGTACCTTTTATAATATTTATCTGATCAATATTCATCAGGACTTATCACTTAAATTGCTTACTGCTGCTGAAATATAAATCACTGAAATAACTCCAAGGAAACCTCTGTACATCCACAGTAGAAGAAATTGCATAGGTAATAATAAACAAACTGCCAAGTCACTGAATTTGGAAACAACTGTTGGTGTAAGGTACTTTTAGCTTTACATGGACATTAGATACAACATCCAAATTTTCTGTTTACCTGTCTGCTGTATATCTCTTTGAGGTGACTGTAACCGTATTTTATTGACCTTTACCACGTGAAAAGTCACTGGCACAATTCCATAGCTGTGAGCTGGTCTGAAGGCCAGAGGATATTTGCTCACAGAGAGTATTCTGCCCATAACAGGTTCTTCCCACTGAACTGAAAACCTTGCATCCTGATTAGTGATCATCCTCATGCTGAAGAACATAAGCCATGATCTTAGAACTGGGTTTTAAATTGAACAACTACACCCTGCAAAGCACCTCTGCTGTTATTCACATAAGCAGGCTTAGTCAAATGGGCAAGGATTTGCAGGCTTGTTCTTCGTGTTCTGACCTGTAATAAGTCACTCTGAGGGAAGACAGTGGGAAGACTGACAAGAAATTAGACCTTCCACTTCCAGTTTCAAGTTTTATGATGTAGCCAATGGAAGATGGATCTCTAACTCCTCCCCTCAGCTGGAATCCTCAGAGGGAAGCCATGGAAGCCCCCACCAGCTTAGTGGCTTCTAAGGAATCCAAAGGAGACAGAGAGGTGTGATCCAAGTATCTCTGTCTTACACACCTACTTCCAACTTGCAGCTCACAACCTGCCACTCACTCTACATCTGGTGCCTAATTGAAGAGAGCTAGAAATCTAATGTATGCAGCAGCACAGGAGGAAATGTAAAGAAGGGAATCTATCAATTCATGTTTCCTATTTCAAATAGAAAAAGCATCAGACAGGGCTTAGAGGGAATGCTCAGTCCAGATTTCAGCCAGAAAGAAAATGCAAATCAATAGTGACATATAGAAGAAAAAAATAATTGGTATAGAACTCACAAAACACAATTCTTCTTCAAGGCTTCTGACATGTTTGATTGCCCCATCTTTAATGCATTGGGCTCAATTATTTATTAAAACAATGCTATTCATTAACAGAGGGGCATAGTTGACTCAAGTCTGCCATTCATCATGATTTTTATCACACTGCTCTATTATGGCTAGCACAGGATTTCTCTTGCAGAAGTATTGCAGAGGTGAGTTTTAACAGTGCTGGCAATGGGATCAGATTCAGGGAAATGAACTTTCTAACTCAGTAAAAATTAAGGTTAGTTTTTACAGATTCCTGTTCAAAGCATTAACCAAATCCTCAGACAGTTAATTACTGCAATGTTACTCTGAATTATTTAATTGATACCTCTTTATCATTTACATTACCATTGCCTGTTGTCTTATTTCCCTTCCTTGTCTCATATTTCTAGAATTATATATCCTGTCTTTTCTTCCAGTTGCTGTGTTTATTTAATTCTCAGTTTATTTCCACATCATAGCTCAGTCAATTAAATGCTGTATCTTTCTTTGCAAACTCTGGCAGGGACATTATTTGTTGTCATAGTGACATCTCTTTCAAAAACCAGATCTTTGTTTTAGTATTCCATAATGCAAACTCTTTATTCTTTCCATTCACCATTAAATGCATCATAAGTCATAGTCTCCTTCCAAGCTGAAATTTGTTCTGAAATAAGTTATCTGGTACCTAGCATATCTTCAACAATGTAAACTAATCTTCTGTGGTATTTCAGGGCTCACATTTAAACCTTGCACCCAAACCAGCTCTAAGCAAGCCTAGACAAATACCAGCATGGCATTACCAGCCATGTATTCTGCTTTGGATACTTGCATCTAGGTGTGTTTCCACAATCCTCTCCAGTGACTTTGGCAGAGTATTTAACCCCCTCAATGAGTGTGATTGGCAGAAGCAAGGGACAACTAAGACAACAAAGATGTATCTGTAGCACTGTGATAACCACTAGCGTCTCAGCTCTTGTTGGTGTCAGTAATGGCAGCCTTCAGATTATTCAAACCGAAGCAAGAAATTACACTGCTGTGAAAGAGCATCCTGGAGGACCTTTTAGGCCAACTACCTCACTCATCATTGCAATGAGCATTTATTGTATAGACTGCAAGTCCTCAGCTTGGTGGGTTGTGCTGAAGACACCGGAGGCAAATGCATAACTAAAATCCCATTCACTGGCTCCAAATCACTTCAGAAAGGGCATTGCCCTCATCCCCAGTCAAAAGCAGGCTGCACTCAAATTTTAGCAGCATTGAAAGAGGTAACTCAGCCGCTGTGAGATCATGGAGAGACTTACTTTGTTACAGGGGTTATCACAACGCTGGTGGTACAAGGACCACTGTACACCAAAACAACTGAAGAAATCCAAGACGGGTCTACTCTCTGTTTCTCAGATTTTTCTAATGAGAACGGATTTTTCTCCCTCCTCCCCCCTTTTAATACCAGTGGGGTTTTATCAAATAATGACCTCTGGGAGCGAAAGACTAAAAAGATAAAAACAATGGCTGAAATTGTTTAGGAAACCAAAGAGTTCAAAAGCCACCGTGACATATAATTCATGGTTAGAACCTGACCCCACTACCTTAAAGGTAGCAAACACACCCAGCAGCACGCAGGCATTCTGATAGAAGGGAAATTCCAAAAGTGGAAACCTAGTGAATCATCTATAGGCAGCAACACAGTGATGTCTCTGTGAGCTCTTCACCTTTCTTCTTAGTTTCATACACATGAATGGTTTGCAATATATGTGCTTTTTACAGTCAATATTCAAAGCAGGGTCATTCCTCCTAATTATTTGTTCTGTATAAATCTTTTGCATGTTAACTTTTCATCGGCTAAGGTGTTTCAAAATGGTACCTCAAGAGTTTAAGACAGAGAGCAGCATAACCCCAAAAGTTACATGTTAAACGATCCTTTGTTTCCACAGAAAAAGATTTCAGGAACAAGTTCCCTTTGAAGAACATAATGTATACAAAAGAAAAGCAGACTCTTTCATGGTTAAAGAACTAGAGCAGATTCCTATTTTTGCAGCTTAATTAATAACAGTCTCTCCAGGTTTTCTCAAGAAATACAAGGAATGGCAGTCATATTCAGTGGAAGTCACCTGTGTAATTATTTCTGGCATCTATTACATTTTCCATTATAACTCCCATATTATCTCAAACCATTTTTCTATGCTAAGGGCATCTTTTCTTTTCTAACTGGCTCCAGTTTCACAGAAGGATGCATTTAGCAGATGAGAGACTAGTTTGATATTCTCCGAATTGTTGTATTTATTTGGAGCACCCTGAAGTGACCAGTAGGATATCTGGAACCTCATTCTCAACTACAATGTGTCCTATATTGATTTAAAAATTGATTCTGGTAAAGCTAGCAGCTAAATGACAACTCCAATTAACTGATATGTTTCAAATTATATATGATATGTGAAGAAAATAGGTTCAAATTGGTGGCAGACATTGGAGGAAACTAATCATTTCATTATGAATAGAAATTATTCTAATAAAATATATTACAGGTTTTGGAATCAAAGTCACAGAGAAAATTATAGTGCAAATTAGTTCCCCAGTTCACTGTCGCTCACAGGAAGCAGATTTTTTAATAAACTTTCATGACATCGGAGAGCCGTGAGGCATTTGCATTACTCTTTGAATGCACACTGTTCAGACTGTTTAATACTTTTACGGAACAATATTTTTGTTGATTCAGGGTCCTAGGTCCTTTGCCTGTTGCAGAAAGTATAGTTCTGTTTTTTCAAGAAAGATTCTCTACTCACCTTCTGTCCTGGTTTGAGCTAAAACTTCCTTGTTTTGGGTAATGGACAAATAGAATTATTCCATGCAATACCAATAATTCCGCATTTAATTGGTTAAGGGGGTCAGGTGAAATGTTACGTCGGGAGCCTTTAAAAGCAGCAGGCCGGGGGAGTGACTCCCTCTCGGACTTCCGGACAGCTTCACGAAGGGAGGACTCCCACGAGTCTGCTCTGCCGGCGACTAGGCCGACTAGGCCCAACTAGGCCTGACCTGCCGAACGACTAGGCCTGAAACCTGAGGACTACAGACTCCAAACTGTTTTGCCGTGAGGCCCGTCCCATCTGAGTCGGGTGAGAATATTCGAATTCCCTGTCATTTCATGCCAAGAGCTTTCCTGCTATTAAATCCGCTGTGAGTGGGGGGTTTCTTCCCCCCCCTTCTCTGTCTCGCCGCAACAAGAATTGTGCTCCCTGCCCGAAGCAGCTGTGGCATCTTCACTCCCACCTTGCCGCTGGATGCCTGCCAAGAGCACTGACCTTGAACAGACTGTTAAGAACTCTGGTTATCTAAGTCCTCTCCTTTTCATTTTTTTCCTCTTTCTTGGTTGTGCATATCTATATAGTAGTGTATAGTTGTGTGGCTTTATTGTTTATTAAAAGTTTTGTTTCAGCTTTCCAAACGCAGACTGAGGTGTGAATTTCTTCCTTCCCCTTTAAACTCCTTCTGTCTCTAACAGTACAGAAGGGATCGTTAAGGAATTTGATGAGTTGTTGCCTCAGACCTCGACCCTTAACGCCTTCCCATACATTCATACTCGTAAGTCATCTCTCAATGACCACTGCGGATGTCCCGGTAAAACTGAGGTAATTCAGTGGGAGAACTTTCCTTTATCACTAAAGGTCTAAGCATTTCCCAAAATGAAGAGATGTTGATTTGCAACTACTCTGAAGTCTTGTATTTGTCTAACTGCTACTGAAGTTGAAGAGGTGATACTTGAGGCAGAACCAATAGAAAACAGTCCCTATAAAATCGAAGACCATGACATAAAAATGCTTTTCACTTCCTTACGCCACTGATAGTGTCCTATCTTGGTGCATCTCTCCTTCTTTGAACAGGCTGTGCAGAGACAGAGGAAGTGTAAATTCGAGTTATTGAGACAGCCAGTCTGATGAAGGTTAACGTACGTGTTTTGTTTACCAACCATGCTTCTAGGTCTTCACTCAAGACAGCAACAAATTTTGTGAGAGACTACAAAACAAAGCAAAAATAATTAGATCATTCTGTTTTACCTTATTTATAAAGCTAACGGGCATCAATGCTTTTTAGTGGTTTTGTGGATATACTATGTGAGTTTGTGTGTGTATTTATATAAACTATGATTTTAATAGCTTCTCAAAAGTGAAAACCAACCAATAACGCAAGAAGTCAATCAGTACTGCAGGCATGAAATACTGTGTTATTGTGTTAATATCGCTATTATGTAGAATTTACCAGTACCTGTACTGGAAGGTTTTGTGTAATTGTCGGAAGGAAGAATAAAATCAAGCACAATAATGACTGAGGGGAATGTAAGCTAAGGTGCAAATGGAAATATGGAATCATTACAAGCACTTCTGCAACTGCTTGAAGACAAAGAAGGAGTCTGCACTTCTTGCCATAGAAGAGCAGAGCAAGTGCTCAGGTCCCTGAATACATCTGAGGGACATCTGTGTCCTTTACCACCTAGATGCACGCAGTTGTACACTGCTGACCACATTAATATTCTTAGATAGAAAAGGGTCAGTCCTCTGCCTAAATTTTCCCAAGAGAAAACTGCTATGAATATTTAATTTAGAATTACTCTATTACATTAAGATTTGAGCATTAAAGGTTATTCGTTTATTTTTATTGTGATGTTGACTAAAGTACTGTATTTTTCTGTCTTTAATCAGGTTGGTAAAATTGCAGGATAGACTGCAATAATGACTTGCATAGATCTGTATTTACTTGCTCATCTTCTCAATGAATTCATATAAAGCAGATAGTTTAACCTATCAGGTTGTACCAGACAGCTCCAAGGGCATAACTAGCCACAGGTAAGTCATTTGCAAGCCACATCGCTCTGTTTCCAAGACAGGAGTCCTCTACATTCCCTGGATTACTCAAGAACTGGGTTATGCTTATGGCATAATAACAAACTGGCACAGAAGATTATAGTTTTGAATGGAATTTAATTTTGCCATTTTCTAGTTTGGTTTTGTGGTTGGTTGGTTGTTGTTTTGGGTTTTTTTTCTGAGAGGGTGGGTGTATAACTATTATGCTTAGCATTCTCTCAGTGCAGTCTCTTGTTGAACGCCAAGAAGCTTTAATTACTTGTGTAGTGCTTTCACTGTGCTCATCTCTATCTACAGCAGCAATGTCACACACTGACAATAAGACAATTCCTGGCAGCTGTAATCATATGAAGCAAAAGTAGAGAGCATCCCAGCCAGGCCTGCCAAGAAAAAATAAGGCAAATGGCTCCTCTAGAAATTTAGTGCCACAGAAAACTCTCCTCCCTCCATCCTTCTGCATCTGGCCCTCACTTGCCTTCAGTAAAGGCAACTGGCAGACTTTGGTGGCTTTTCATGTAAGCCCTGAGGTAGTACAGATCTCTCACTGTTGATAGTGGAGAGGTGTGGTTTAGTGTCACTTGGTAACAGTTAATGGGGAGGCAAGTCATAACATACTAATGCAGCAATCTGTCATCACAGGAGTTTAGAGTAAATCTGCTTGGAAACTGCAGTAGAAAACGTAAATCCATTAAACCAGGAAGCCTCATTCAAAAAATCTCAGGCACAGCAAACCAGAAAGAAAAAAAAAGCCCCAAATCCTTATGTTTTCTGAGACAATAAGCTCTTTCCTGCCCCTCATTTTATGTGTAGGACTTGTCTGAAAGTGTTATTAATTATTTCCAAGGAAAGAGCATTTTCCAAGTAAGGACATAGAGGTGTCAGTTCTTCAATAATTGAACTTTTAGCACACTGCAAAGCAAAAATTAAGAAAGAGGCAAGACAACAAATCAGATATCATGCACCTGAAGAAAACGCCATTTCCAAAGCATCCATAAAAATATTGCACTGTACTTGCCAGAGAACACTTAGAAAAAATATAGGACTCATAAGAGAATTTTGCTGTGCTTCAGGAATTGCAAGTAGATTAAGCAGCAGAGCTTCCTTGGTTTATAGGTATACATCCCATTAAGTAGAAGCAAAACAGCACACTAAAATTGAAATCCATAAATCCACGCCATAAAATTTAATAGTCAGCAATACTAAATGTTGCCATTGTTCTCCAAGACGTACCAAAAGAGATTAAACACACAGCAGACAACTTTTTTTTTTTTGGTAAGCTCTTTTCTAAGAGGTCTTTCTATTGGTTCTAGACACACTTTAAAAGCATAACATATAGGTATGGATCATACTTCTAATATGACTCAATAGCAGTGAGAGTTTGCTCACACGTACATAAACCATTTAATCCCATGGGTCAGCAACATGAATTCAGCCTTACGCATACTTAGCGCAATCCCAGCTTTGCCTGAACTGGTTTGTTAGTAAGAGATCAAGCAGCACATTTTTTCATTCACCTAGTTTTCACTTGTCTTCAGGAAGCAACAAGTTGGCCTCTACATGATTTTCCCATAATAACAATAATTGCTTCGTTATGTCATTAAATGTCCCAGGGAAAACTGAGCCTTGAAATGTTCTTCAGTCTTCTAACTGGCAGAAGAAATTGAGCTGTGGGGATGGACATATGTATACTCCTCTCGTGACCACAAACAAATTCTCAGGAAAGGTGGAACATCTGCTCCCCATAACCCCATGCCCTGCAAGGTAGCAAATATATACAAAAACCTTACAACAAAGAGACAAAAAGAGGCACTTAGAAAACAGACAGCTTATTCATCCAAACGCAAGGATGTAGGGAACGCAGGCATGCAAGGTGCTTCTTTCCAAAGATAAGGAGAAAAATGAACACCTGATGGATTTCTAGGAATCAATAGGGAAGGCCCAGTTGTCAGGAATATAAGTATTAAGGACAAAGAGCAAAAGAATCCTATCGTAGAAGACAACAGAAAGTGCAAGTTCTGAGGGAAATATGGTTTTTGAGAAGAGGGCATAGGGTCTTGGAGCAGGACAAGGGAGTGAAACTATTTCTGATCCCACCATATCTACTCTCATGCAAGTGTTATAGACATGGAAGATTACTTCAAAATCTTTAAGAATATCTTCCTTTAGCTGGGAAATTCACAAAGTCCTCCAACCACTGAGATAAGGTCAAAAAGAGGAAAATTATTCATGTGGTATTTTTACTTATCTCTGAATAAATTACAGGTCTCCAGGACCCCCGTTCTTGGCAGGCCATGGCCGCCCCGTGCCCGGGTCTGTGATGTCTGGAGGTAGAGCAGCGACTCTTTCACGGGCACCCACTTGCCGTGGGGAAGGAGCTTGCATGCCCTTGTGAGGTTGAGAGCTGTGCTGGTGGTGGCATGTGACTCCGCTGGGGTCTCCCAGGCCAGACAGGTCTCAACTGAAGGGTCAGACAAAGTGTGTCCACGGGCAGGATGGGCTCACTAGCCTTCGGGCAGCCATCCGAATGTCTACAGTTTTATTTCCCGTTTAATTTTGGTAAGATTTGCCAAGCAAAGGTCTCAAGCACCCAATTCTACCGGTTGAGAGAGCTCGAAGAACTTCAGTGCATGTCGTGAAAGCTCCAAATCCATCAGTGCCAGTGGAGATAATGAGCCATTTGACAATTCCTGGTAGCTGAAGCTGGGAGACCAAAACTATTGTCACGATCTGTAAGACCCATCGAGGGAGAAAGCACATTCTGTACTTACATAGCTCCATACATGGCTGCAAAGGGCTCTACAAGGGGGAATTGTCTGTAACCTGCACTTCCAAGCTAGGACTTATGTTCTGAATCTAAAAACTGATCACACAATCAAAATTTGTGAGACCCATTACCTCAATAAATCTGTAGTGCATTGTTCAGCTATGTCCAGCCATAACAGTTAGAAGTGGAGGGTTTTTGATGGGTATTTTGTTTGTTTTTTGGGTTTTTTTACATGTACAGAGGAAACACTCCAAACGCATCACATATTCATGCAAATCAGCATGCTGAACTGCTGGCTCAGGGAAGCTACACCTGGCTCAGGGAAGGAAATTTCATAAGCATTCACTGAGCTGATACGACAGACTGTCTCATTAAAGATGCAGCTATCTCACCAGGGACATTGAAACTGTGCATCTTCATATTGACCATGACGGAAAATAACAATAACCACTGCCGGTTTTTTTTGTTACTGGAGTTTGAGGGGTGAGGAGGGGAACAACAACAAAAAAATCTATGTGTAAACACAGAATGTAAAAACATGAATGCACTATCAAGTTTTTACTGACTTTGACAATCATGCCAGGAAGCTAAAAGGCACATTAAAAAAAAAAAAAAAAGAAAAGAAAATTATTTTTTACAATGGGAAATAGTAAAGAGAAGGAAGCAATATTCTTCAAGTGTCCACGTAGACTTTATAAACCAAATTCTTTTTTAACCCATAGAAAAATACTTCATCCACCCTGTTCAGTAGTTACAGAGTTTGTTATATCAAATTTTCATTTAAGATAAGTTTTAGCAGTCCAGAGGTTAAAACACTGGAGTGAATTGTGTTCACCAAAAATTTTAAAAACAGGTTGAACAAATACCTGTCAGGAATAGTTTAGATGCATTCGATCCTGTTTTCAGGGGAGAAAGGAAGCAAGTGACTACTTCACGCCCTTTTGAGCACTACAGATCTATAATAGGCATTAAAATACAATTATGCAGCACTCAGGTGAATGTTTTCTTCTCTAACAGAGAACAGAAAAGAAACTCAGGTCATGTTTCACTGCCCATAATTGTCAATTTTTTTTTTTAATGACAATGTAAAAATATGCATCATCTCTGGCAATGACAGAGTGTGCCTCCTTCCCTCTCTGCCACATGTGACACAGAGGAGGAGTTTCCAAAGGTGATCTCAGATCCTAGGTCCTACCATCTCTGAGAACAATCTGAGTTCATCAGTTCCTGAAGCACTTCAGAAACCACTTCTCTGTGCTAGTTATTTCAGTGCCTTTGATAAGGCTCCTCATCAGGTTAAGAAAGCTGAAGAAAAAATATAACAACCTATCAAATCATGTTCAGTGGTGTTCTCGTACTGCAAGAAGAACACGTCACAAGAGTACATCAAGACTAAAATCATGCTGTTCTGACTCAGGTTAAGAAAAAATTATAAATGTTTTTTTGACTGCACAGTCACCAAAGTTTTTTATTTCTAGTACAGGAAGAAACATTTTGGTAGTTTCCTGATCTACCAGTCTAACAAATGCCGGGGTACAGCAGCTGGAGCTCAAAACCAGGCATTACATTGAATCTGATAAAATGTAGAAATAAAATACAGTCTTTTTTTATTAAGAGTAATCTATTTTTAGACCTAATTCCCCAGGGACATGCTGGATTTTCCATCACAAAATCTTTTAATCAAGACTGGATGTCACTCTGAACTGTAAATAATAGCTTAGCTGGATTTAGTGGCATGATTCCAGGAAAAAAAAAGATTGCCACACTGATACACGACTGGTCAGGTGAGCCACTCATAACGGTCTGGTCTGGTTTTTGTATTCATGAACTGGCAGTCACTGAGACAGCTCTACAAATCTGACAGACTTCCATTTCCGATGCCTTAATACCAGCACAAAGGCAGCAGACGGTGATGAACAATCATGGTAAATGACATATTCAGACAACAATAGCTTAAAGGGAAAATCTTTGCACTGAAAAGAGTTATGGACTTCCTTCCTTCAAACTGCCTACTTGCAAGTGTTACCTTCTGAAATGGAGTTATCCTTCTTTAAAAATTGTGAAGCTTTGTCACTATACAGAGCACTTCTAATATTTTAGCTGAAATTAACTCAGGTGCTAAAGTGGAATGATGAGGATTATCTGTGCTGGCTTCAAGAAATACAAACAGTGAAGTATTCCTCACAAAGAAAGATAATAATCCTCATAAATGAAAACTTTGGAAATTAATTGCTTGAAAACTAAAAGTCTGCCTTCAGAATGTGGTATAAAATGTGATACTTCCCTTGTAGCTAGCAATTCTGATTATTTCTCTTTGAAGAACTGTCAGAGCAACATGTCTAAAAGAGTACATAATCATCATCACGGCTTGGCTTCGCAGACAAAGATTTGGGAAGGGCTTTCCCCACGCTTACTGCAAGTGCGCTGATGGCTGAAAAGGCCAATGCGGGATAGGCAAGTCCGGTTGCAAAGAGCACACCGGAAGGTCTCCTTGGGTGGTACAGTCGAGGCACGGTTCTTTCTGCGCTGTCTTTTCTCCTCAAGACTGATTCTACGCGTGCTCTCAAAGGAGACAGCAGCGTTACGTATGGTGTGTCTCCAAATCTCCCGACTGGAGGCCAGGGTGGACCACTGATGGTGATCAATATGGCCAAGGCTGAGGTGTTGTTTCAGGGAGTCCTTATATCTCCTCTTTGTGGCTCTTCTCTGGCGGTGGCCGGTGGAGAGTTCACCGTGGAACACAATTTTAGGGAGGCGATGATCCGCCATCCTGGAGA
>NW_010398525.1:0-1785 GCF_000710305.1 Buceros rhinoceros silvestris
AAAAAAAAAAAAAACACCACAGAAAAAAAGGCATAGTTGTTGTGGCTGTACCTCCAACTTTTGTTGTATTGTTTAGTGTGGGTGGTAATTCCCTTGATTTTTTAATCTAGTACAAACCTGGAATAATTTGCGTTCTCCAGTTAATGCTGCCTTGTTACAGCCCCATCGAGCTAGAGAACGCTGTCTTGTGACCTCCTGTATGGTATCTCACTTCAGTTATGGCTTTGACTAAAATCTGTATGATTTTTCTCTCAAAGGCTTTACTCTTTTTCTGAGTGTTCTGTTTCTAAGGACAAAATCATTGCCCTGATGAAGTCAAATGAAAATTTCCATCAACTTCATGTAGTCAGAATGGCTCCTTGTGCATCTAACAACCTCTACATTACTTGGCACTTGAGTCACCCCAGAAACAAAAATTCTTCTTACACTACAATTAGGGTTGTCATAAGCAGTACCTCAGAAGCAGCTCTCTGCACTTCGCTACACCTGGGAAATGTTTTGTGTTTTAATTCACATCCTTAGGAGTTGTGAGATTTCTCAGCAACTTGCAGGATTTAGCCCTAATAGTATTTACAGTAATTAAGCACACTAATTAAATAACAAAACAACTAATGACAAATTGATTCAATGCCAAATAAAGGATTCAAATAAATGCTTAATTAAAGATGTTAATAAAATCCCCCTCAGCCCTTTACAGCCTGCTCTCTAGGGCTAAAGATGACTTTCTTGCTCAGATATCTTTATAGCCCTTTACAAGCCCAGTCTCTAGGGTTTACTGCCTTCTTAACCTCTGGATTAAATGCTTGTTAGCTAAACACTGTATAAACCCATTCAAAATGCCATGAAAATAATTAAGCTGTCTCCAGAACGCTCTGTGTCCTCCGGATATGATATACCATGACATTCCCATCTGCATGCAGGTTCCATTTGCTAGGGTATGCAAGGTTGTGTCTTATTTTGAGCTACCTGGACAGGAGGATGTATGTCTGACCACAAGACCTCCTAAATCACGTGCTGCAATTTAGACTAAGTACCTTGATGAATTGAAGCCAAAGTGAGAAAGAGCATAGCCATAATGCAGTCCAGTCCAAGTAAAGCAAGGCAGCTATTTTGTAATTCATTACTGATTTTGTTACGCTTTCTTATGTAGAAACTAGCTATAAAAATATTTATTTTTAAAATAAATATGTCGGAGAATGGAGCTGCCATAAGAAATGGCTATTAAGCAGGACTCGAAGAGGAGAGTTAAGTTGCTATTCAATACTTCTTTCATGTGCCAGGAATCTCTCTCTCTTTCTGGCAGATAGGCTCATTAGATATTTCTCTCCTTAGCGGTACATATAATATTTTACATTTTGTGTCAATAATGATAAAACAAATGCTTATAAAAGCAGAAAAATGAAGACAAATTTCCCAGCCTTTCACAGAAGGACGACTTGCAGAAGACGAGTGGAGCAGACAGACTGCTGTGATCACCAGGGACACAATATAAAGTGCATGGCAGTCCTTTCCCTTTTATCTGTAATGTTGTTTTGTGATGGAATTGCTGTCTTTGGGGTTATCAGCAGACTGCTGATCTCAAAGTTTTCCTTTCTCCCTCTGATATGTTACATCATTTCACATTATCTCATCTAACAAGCCAACGTGATTTCGGATAACACTGTATGGGTTTAACTTGAGAAGAAGCTCTGAGCCCAGCTTGGGTATGTCTTGGTATTATCCAGCTCCAAATCTGGGGCAGATGGAAGTAAACAGGGTGTCAGTGAGAAGGAAAGTATTCCCTAC
>NW_010398525.1:1848-18799 GCF_000710305.1 Buceros rhinoceros silvestris
TGAAAATGAAAGTAGTCCCTACACTTGCGTAAGCTACCGCTATCTCTGTGCTATTTGCTTATAAAAGAAAGCAGGTTGTGCAGCCTGTGAGGAAATTACTGCACTGATCTGAGTGATACAATTTGGAGATCGCTAAAAATATTAACAACATGTATCCTATATGCCATCCTTAACTGTGGGGGAGGGAGAGGAGTAGAAATGGAGAAAGAGCTAATTCACATGAAGGTGCTGCCTGCAGTGTGCCTAATTACCTGTTGGATATCTGAGTGCTTGCAAGTATTGCAAATAACTTGCACTTAACCCTATGGAAACCCAAGAGAAAAAGCTTGTGTAGCCATCGAGTTAAGAAGTATGAAAACAAATGAACATGAAAGAGGCTTAAGAAAAAAAGCCTGAAAAACAAAACACAAAACCCTGAAGTGTGGAAAGAATAGAATTAGAATTAACAGCCTTATCCAAAACAGAGTTGCTCTAACCAGTGATCGTTCTAAACTACAGTACTCTACATCCTCCAATTATGTTCCCATGCTGCTTTCCATCAAGAATAAAGAAAAATCTCCAGTCCTCCAGGCACATCATGGGACAATTTACTACAATGTCAGATCAGTGTTATGCTAAGTTGTGTTCTGACCCATCAAAGATTCTTAAAATTCCTTCTTGTTTTTTCCTGGCTGTTTGTTAGAGTATCTACTGTTACTTTGTTTATATCTTCAGTAACTTTAATTAGCTCTTATTTGGTGTCGTGCTGGCATTTGTGTTTCCCACTGTTATCCTTCAGCACGTATTACAGAGTTTGGATGGGGTTTTTTAGTTACTAGGTATGCATATTTTTCAGACATTAAGAAGGGCCAAAAACTTCTGTGTTTTTTAAACTCTAGCTGCTGCTCAAAGAAAATATACTACTGATACCTGTGGCCTTTTATTGGTTTTGTCCTTAGACCATTGTGACTAAAGCAGTAGGACTGTAGAGCATTTGAAAACCCTGTTGCTAACATCAAATGCTATTTTAAGCCACTGTGAAAGATTGAGAATAGAAAAAAGAGCCCTGGGTCATGACTTGTATCTGTTAGAAAAAAATATTTAACTTAATTTCCCTTCAAATTGGTAAAGTGCAAAAACAGCAGCAGTACTTCTCTGCTAGGAGTTTGTTTTGCTGGAGAATTAATATGTGGGTATCACTGAAAGTATTAAAAGCAAGGGATTCTTCTGGAGTGCTGCATACGTGTCTGCAGGAGTTTTGTCCTTGGCTGTTCGCGGTACAATTCTGTAAAGTGAAGCAGGAAGTTCAAAGAAACATAGAGACAAAGCTGATGAAAATAGAGCATCTACAAGCTCTCCTTAAGGGACTTCCTAATATTTGTCTGTGTGTGTCTTTCTCTGTCCTTTGTTAGTGCTCTTGATGAAAATACTGATGTCTGTTAAGGTAAATCTGTACAAGCAGCTTCACATCCCTGGAGTGAAAGGGGCTTCTATTCTTTACATAGCCTCGGGAGAAGTTGAAAGACAATTTTGAACCCTAAGTCTTTGAGCAGTTATTTGGATTGTTCTCGATATCATGCAATATTTCCATGCCTAACTTGAGAAACTGTTCTATTATCACCACGGGAAGTAGCCTAGAAGGGAAATGCTACTCTGTAATAAACAAGACACTGTCTGGCATGGCTGCACTGAGATAAAGAAGAAAAAAAAAAAATCACCATGCAGTTCAGCAGTACTTAAAAGAAGCAAAATGACTCCAATCTGAGCAAAATGTCATGCTTGCTTCCAGAAGTGTCTCAACGTGGAAACATGGGAGTACAAGATAAAGCTCTGCTGAAAATGGTTATGTCTCCTGATAGCTTTAGTCAGCTGTGGCAGTGAAAACAAAGGCATTTCTTGCTGTGCTGCAGAAATTTGTACTGGGCAGTAATAAAGGAATAAAATTAGGAAGTCACACTCACATAGTAATGCAATGCAAATTTCATTTGCTTCAGTAAAAGCATAACAAATTCTCTCTATCCTACAATAATTTCAGTTATTCTTTTAGTGGCAGTAATTCATGATTCTTCCATTGAAGAGTAATAGTTTGAGAGGTGGAAATTGCATCATCACTGCATGAAAATATGAAGAAGATTAAATCAAGCTTTGTCAATAAAAGAAGAAAAAAGGATGTCTTCAGTTTCAAAAAACTTGATTTCAATAATGCCATAGAATTGTTAAATATTTTAATGGAAGAAGGAGATATAAGAGGTTGAGAAGGACATTTTCAACAAATGCGAGTGCTGAGCCATGATTTTCAGAACTAAAGTAATTTTGATTTCCAAAGTTGAGAGCATCTGGGAGATCTTACCTGTTTACAGTTCAATAGAACAGTAAGACTTGGAAACTATTACTTAAAACAGGAGATGCAGGTAATGCTAATAATCTAAATGGAATACACCCACAAAGAAAATATTTAAAATTACAAGAAGTCACGCTCAAAGTGGCCAGAGGAAGCTTCTCAGGAGACCTTAGCTAGTCTGATTCTGCAGTGGTGGAATTCCACATTGCCCCATGGCAATGGGCCACTCGATACAGGGTGCGAATCTCCTCCCTGGGCCACACAACAATATGCTGGAAAAGCCAAATGCAAGTTGTGACAGGTAATGTTCCAGGGCATTAAGACCCCCCCTCCCTTAACAGTTCTGGCTCCTGCCTCCCCTGTTCTCTGGGGACAATAATGACAATCACCTCCTGCAGTGGACCAGAGGGTTGAGGCCCTCCTTTGGCACAGCTGGTTCTTACTCCCCTCCCTATTGTTCTGAACCTTCTTATGACCTGGTACACTCGGTCGTGGCCACAGGTGGGGATGCCAGGACCCCAATATCCAGCAAGTTCTGAGCATGCACAGGCCAAAACTCGGCATCACTGGCGTTAGGCTGAAGTGGAAAAGTACCTGACAAAAGTGAATTATTTATAAAGAGCGATCCAAAGTGAGACCCTTTGAGCCCTTCTGGATCACACTGGGCTGGATCCAGCATCTCCCCTGGCCTGGATGGAAATTGGGGGTGTGTCTGTTATAATATTTTAGCTGGAATCAGAAGTGCACTTTTGAAGTGGGCTCCCCAGCATCCCACAGCTGTGCTTTGTTTCGTAGTGCAGTGGTCTCACACTGCACAGTTTCAGATGAAGCTGAACTGGAAGATGCAGTCCAGAAGTGCGCTTGATGCTGCAGCTGCTGATGGCTTCTCGCTTGATAGGACCAGGCTGGAGCTGCTAGAACGTAAAACCCTGAGACGTGCATATGCTGCGCTTCTTACCACAACTGTTTCACTTCTCTATCTGCTACTGTTCCCGTAACCTGACTGAAAAGGAAAAATGGTCAATCTGCCATTCAGTTTCTGTTGGATTTCTTGCTCAGAACTCAGAAGGCTAGAATGAAATCCAGCTTAATGTCAAAGGAAGGCATTTTGTATTTATTTATATAAAACTAGTGGTGTACCGGTGTTTGAAAAGTTGAACTGAAGGTTTTAATGCTTTCTAGGTAGAACCTTCCTTATATTATATATATATATATTTATACACATACACACACATTGCACACACAGATATATATATAGGCACAGTATCCTAGAGAGCAAAGTCCTATATCACAAATTCCATAAAGGAATTGACAATTAATATGCTCTTATTTATAGCTTTCTATTTTGCTTACAATATTTATTCAATGACAGTATAATATATTAATTGCAAGGACTTAGCCCTGATTTGCTGCATTAGGATATAATAATTAATACAAAGTCTCAGTCCCCAACTAACATATTGACTTCCAGAATAAAATAATTTGCTTGATGTTGTAAGATAGTAAGAACAAAATTTGGCAGCCTGTGGCTGGCCAGGGACACATTGGTCCACAGAGATTAAGAAAATCACCTTACACATATGTACAGCTTGAATGATTGGTGTTTACAGAGTGCCTGACCATGTGATCTACATCTCACTGTCTTAGTTTGCAGAGGTACATTCAGTAACTGTAAAAAACAGTTGTTTATTGAGCTAGATAAGTGTGAATAGAAAAGCTCTGCTGTCAGCACCTTTTTTAAAATCATCTGAGTTATATTCTAGAAGGAGCGCATGGACGTCTCATCTGTGCACCAGGTATGTATGCCATAAGGCTCCTAACATTCATTGAGTATTTTACTGCTCATCCACGAGAACGCTGGGTGTCTGAAAAATGTGAGGCGTCTGTGAGAGGTAGATACATCGAATAGAACTTCATTATTCCAAAGTTGAACTGCCATGTAACGTTTGTTCAACTACTTAATACTGAAAAACGCTGTGCAAGTGTTTCCCGGTCAGGTCAGTGCCGTTAGCAGTGGGCTGGTAAGTCAGTCACAGAGGCAGGGAGACCAGCTGTGGGGTTCTGCTTTGGGCCAAGCCATCTTCTGCTCCTCCAGCTGCCCTGCTGAGGTTGCTTTCTGCAAGTTCCTTAGCCTGGCTGGCTCCCCTAAACAGGAGATCAGCATGTAATCTTTGTTACCATTGCACAACTTCTTGCAAACCAAGGCCTTGCAGGATAACGTAGCTGAATACACAATTGCTTTTAGTGGCCCAAAATGTTTCTGATGAGATTTTATTCAATATAAGTGGACAAGTAAATCGAAGCACTTGAGCAGCTAGACAATTTATCCCCTGAAATGTCTATAATTCCTTCTAAGAAGAGCCTTGTGTTTCTGTCAACAATTGATTTTAAGCATTATTTCTGTCTTGAAGAGAACTTATCAGTCTCCACCCTTCTTCCTGGAAGAGGTCGGTAACACAGGCAACCACAGAAGCCCGGTTTTTAGTCAAAGTTTGCTGACTTATTCAAGTACTGTTCAGTTGTGCTGTGTGTTTTTTCAAAGAGTCAAGAGCCTATAGCATTTCATTCTCTCACTTTTAAGTATTAAATATGCCCTGGGTTTGCCAGGATATGGACAGAGATGTGTTGTGCTGTTTCTAATTGATTATTCTCTTTCTATTTGGCCTAATTTACATTTTGCAAGTAGGCCACTTTGGGAGTGAAAGGAAAGAAAAGATTCCACTGAGTTTAATAAGGAGAGATTGAATTTAAAAATGTATCACTCCTTTTTTCTAGGTATCTGGCACTTCTGTACGTTCATCAACATGGCACTGTCATTTATAACAACTAAAAAAGGGAGCCATCACTGTCAACTTACTTTTGAAGCTGCTGCATGCAGGACTGTGGGCAACCTTAGACCACACAGAATAAACTTTTTCTCTTATATACAGCTGTCATGGCAGGCATGTATTGGCCAACACCAGATACCCCACACCAATAACAATTGCTGTGCAGTTAAGTCTGAGTCTCTTTGTTAGAAAAGTCTGGGAGGCTTTTGGAGATTTACAAAGCTGGTGAAACCTTCACTCAGTATGCTGCTGCATCTCAACTAGATATCCTGTGATGGGCAAATCATTTGCTAAGTATTGCTGAACATCGTAATGCTAAACTGCCTTCGGTCACCCAGATATTTCCAGTATTAATTGTAATGAAAGATATTCAGCTGTCAGAGCTCCCAGAACACTCGTGTCAAAATCTGATGAGCTGGAACTTGGGGGCTGTGGCTTGCACCTCAGTACCAAGGCATTCTCTTATGTTAATAAGCAAAGTTGCTGTAGGATGGTCGTTAACAGACTTCATAAAGTCAGTAATGTTTCCTTTCTTTTCTCACTTTCAGGCAAGTTGTAGGATGGTAATTTGCTCTTCTCTCTGTTGTTTGGGAATTAGAGAGCACTGTGGTAAGGAGTCATCGTGTTGTGTAGGGGAACATTTTGAGAAGGTGGCCTGATACCACCACATGACTGGGCCAACACTGACTTTCTTCCAGAACTTCACCTCAAAGCCAGGTTACCTTCACAGGAATAGACAAAGGGGCTAAATGAGTAATCTTGAATCTCTGAAGAGTGTTCTGGAAAGTCACTGACTGATGTTCATTCATGTGTCCTTTGTGATTCACTCACAGCAGGGCTCAGAAATTTGAGTATTTAGTAAATGCGTCTAGTATTTAAAGAACTATTTACCCATTTATTTAAAATAGTGTTCTACACTCATATGCTACATTTCGGTGCTCTAAGAGCATTTTGGAGGGTAATAAGTGCTTTGGATTGTTGGTTCGATAGAACTATGTGTTTACCTCTCAGAATTTGCAGTGTGGTAAGCACCCTTTACAATAAAATGAGAAAAGATCTTATCTGTGATTCAAGACTATGCTCATGAATGCAAGATGACAGGCCGAATTCATCCCTCACCTAGCTTTTTGTATCATCTGGGGAAAACTGGGTAAGAAAAGGTTTGACTTAGCAATAGTGTAAGAGGTGTGTACCACCAGGATTCCTCTTGGTGATTGTTAACTCTGGGGTCTGCTACTTACCTTACCTGTATTGATGCTGTTCATAGTTTCTGAAGTATGTAGATGGATGTAGAGAAGAGCTGAAGATCATAGGTTGCCCTTTGTTTTTATTCTGAATATCAGATTAAACCTCTTTTACGTACCTTGTCATTGAACAAAGAAGAAGTAAGCATCATTCATAAAACCAGTAGTGGGAGGAGTATTGCTCCTCTTCACCTTCCAGCACTATGGACATCTCCTTGTGTCATCAGAGGTCCAAGCAAAAGTTTTCTCCTTGACCAGTTCAAAAGTAGTTTGAGCCAGAAAACAGTCGTCATTGGCTTTAGGAGCTACACATTATTTTTCTTTGGCAGATTCTGTTAAATCAATTCAAATACACTAATTTTACATCACCTAAAACTGCACCTAGAAAATGGTACGTATCAATTTGTTATGACTGTGTAGACAATTTCTGAGAATAATTAAAACCTAAATGAGATGTTTCAAATGAGCATTTGGTAACAGCTAAGATTTACTGAAATAATAAGAAATAAATCTTTTCATACCTGTATTTCTAACACACTCTTGAAGAAGCTTCCCTACAACATGAAATAAAGCTGTGTCAATACAATGTCTGTGGGGGACAGGCTAGAATTGTTATATATGCTGTGTTCATTGATAGCCCCCCTCCAAGCCCAGTCCTTGTGCAAACATGCAAGAGACGATCTCTAACGTGGTACGCTTCAGGTGTGAATGGGGAATATGATAAGGCATTCCAGGCTTGTGTGTGCACCAGGCTGGTTATGGAGAGGCACATTGACCTCAGCCTGTGCATATAGAAAGGAGACATCTCCAGGTGAAAGGAGAAATTTAGAAGAGGGTGTCTGGCACAGAGAGGGGAAGAGAAGCAAAGAAGGCAAAGCCTGGAAACAGGGAAAGACATTGAGCTGCTTTTTAAAATGTATTTATTTACTTCCTTTCAAGGGTATAGGTTTACATAAAATGTCCTCATGCTGGGAGGAGTTGAAACTGAACTTGAAGCATTGCTGAGGTAGCAGATATCCAGAAGTATTTACAACCTTCAAACTTCAGTGAGTCCTCTGACTCAAAGGATAGATGTCCAGGATTTTTTCATCTGATCAGTGAAGGAACTGATTATGTCAATAAAAATGTTGGTCCACCTCTGTTAAGGTTCGCAAAATAATAATAGGTTTCTGGTGTGCTGCTTGATATTCTTTCATCTGTTATATAAACAAGTAGTCAAAGACAAAGAAAACAGTGACATCCTTTCTTACAAAGATAAATAAAGATCGATCTTTTCTGACATTCTGCCTAATTAAAAAGCAGCAAACAAGTCAGAGAGAGAAAGCAAACCAAAAATGTTTTTAAATGAGAAAAAGAAGAAGAAATAGAGAACAACTGTCTGGAAAGATATATATTCCTTATGAAAAAAAAAATCTGGTGAAAACTGACAGCTCTAAGTTTGAAGGATATAGAAAATACTGATTTTCTTGTGAATTTCCACATATATTGTCCTAAATTTTGCCCCCCCTCTGTTTAGTTGCCTGCCTCTCAACACGACTCCTCTAAGTACCTCATTGTGAATTAAAGCAGCTGAATTCACAAATGAGTCTTTTTCTGAGTGAAAAAGGACTGAAAAAAATTAGCATTTCTTCCTCAAGTGAGTTAAAATCAGCTTTTTGTTTCCTTAAGTTTGTTGTCTATCTTCATAACTGTATATTGAAATAGGATTAAAAATAACCTGTGAATATTAATCGGTGAATTAAATTCCCATTCTGAAAAACTTCTAAATTTGGGAGAAAATGGGTGTGTGATTTAAAACTATCCCCCATCCATTTTGTGAATGCCTAATGTGAACTGTTTTCATGGATCAGTTTGACCTTTTGAGAATTAAAATAATGTAGGTAATAATCTTTTATAAAGGCATTGCTCAGTAGATGTTGAAATTAATCCTCTCTGTGTAGTGCTCCTCATTCTCCTGATTTTCTCTGTTAATATTCTCTTTCCTGTTGATTGTAAATTGCTCATAATCTATGTACTCTTAGGCTGTGTCCCAGTGATGAACTAATTTTGAAAAAGTTAAGCAGTACAACGCTGCCTCATTAGAATTATCCCGTTGAGGTAATTACCTAATGTCTTTAATCAGTAAAGGTACCTCACTGCATAGTGTGAATTATGCAGAAGAATCATGTGGCAAACAATGAAGCATGGGAATAGTTTTTACTCACGTAAGTAAATATATGCGCATTCCTGAGGGTTTGCAAAACCTGACGTTATGTCTTGGATCATATGTTGGATTGAATTTCCACAGATCGTAGAGGAGTTAGAGTGCAGGAGTCCGTATGTGAGTTCAATGGCTATTCCTTTTAGTGCGTAATCAAAATATTGCTAATTTATCTGAGCTTGGGAGAAGGGTAGTGATATCCTACCCATAACAAAGCTCAAATGAAAATAACTTCTGTTATATCTGGCTGCCAAAGTTCCCATTGGAATTATTATTTTCATACGGATTAAATTTCATTGTATAATGGGGCTTCTAAAGCAGTGAGTAAGCTTTTGAAAAAATATTTAAATTTTAATAGATAAAATAGAAATGGATAAGTTCTAAAGAACTTTTCCCATCTCTTTTTGTCAGTCATTTTTATACTGAGATAGTCAGTATAAATGTCATAATGTCATAAAATTCCAACCAGAGATAAATTTTTGTCACTTTCTAGTTTTAAAGTGAGAAAAGTCTGTTTTGAGAAGTCTATGAAAAATAAAACCTCACCATATCATGAAAGACAGTGGCTTGATCTCTTATAGGAGACTATCCTAATTCTCAAAATGGCACTGAAAAGGAAAAATAATGCTGCAAAAGAGTATTATTGACTCTAGATGAACATGCTGACTACTTTGAACTAGAAGTGTCTTGATCTTGATCTCTAAGTAAAGCCGCACAACGAATAGATTTACCAAATGAGGCTGCACCTGTGGGGAAGAGTGGACAGGACCTGTGACCCTAAGCTGACGGCAAGGTGTTCCATCCCATAGATGTCATATTTGGTATAAAGCTGGGGGATCACAAGGGTTAAACTCTCTTCTTCAATGGCCAGCCTCTGAGGAGGACTCTCTCTGTTCTGCCTTTGATTCCAATCCATGCATTCCTGAATCCAGTTCCAGAATCCAGCTCCTGGATCCAGTTCCCATCTGCTGCTGAGTCTAGTCTGCGACTTCCCCAGTGCCTGTCCTGCAGCATCAGTGGTGACAGTGATGTAACTGCCATCGGGGGGTTGGGTTAAATATTGGGTTTGTATGTATTCGTATATATTTCATTTTATTGTTATTATTTTCATTAAAGCCGTTTTAATTCTCCTTTCCAATCTGTAAGTCTCCCTCTCTTATGCCCTTTCTCTTCCCCTTTGGGAAGGGAGAGGGGTCAATAGAGAGCATCTGTCATTTGTCCAGTGGCCGACCCAGCCCTAATCCTTGACATATACGAATATATATTCATGAATATATGAATGTATCTGGAGAAGGACAGTGTCCAAAGAAGAACAACAAAGCTGGTGAAGGATCTAGAGAGCACGTCCTGTAAGGAGTGGCTGAGGGAACTGGGGTTGTTTAACCTAGAGAAAAGGAGGCTGAGGGGAGACCTTATCAATCTCTATGACTACCCAAAAGGAGGTTGTAATGAGGTAGGCATCAGTCTCTTTTCCCAAGTAACAAGCAAAAAAACAAGAGGAAATGGACTCCAGTTGTGCCAGGGGAGGTTTAGGTTGGGTATAAGGAAAAGTTTCTTCACTGAAAAGGTTGTCCAGCATTGGAGCAGTCTGCCCAAGGAAGTGGTGGAGTCCCCATCCCTGGAGGTATTTAAAAGACATGCAGATGTGCTGCTTAGGGACATGGTTTAGTGATGGTCTTGGCAGTCTTGGATTAACATTTGGACTCTTATTATCTTAAAGGTCTTTTCTAACCAAAACAATTCTATGATTCTACGAATATACGGAAGACAAGCTGTTGCCTTCTGTTTGATCCACAGATAAGAAAAAACCCAATCACGTATGTTAAATATTTGCTCTGCATTTCATTCCTTGATGTCTCAACTTGGACTCAGGACTTCTAGAAGATAAAAGGAAACTCATTTCTATGCTCACCCAGTCCCCAAGTCCAGAAGTTTTAGAATAATTAGTGTGATGCATGATGATAGAAACCAGTTTTATATCATCTTCTATCCATTCACTTTAGGAACACTAATGATCTAAGAGAAAATGTGATGTTAATCATGCTTTAAAAAGAATTCAGCCAAACACTACAAGAAAAATATGTAGCAAGTTAAGAACAACAAAAACAAAGAGGGTAGGTCTAGATATCATACTCAGTCTACACTTAAAACTGTCATTACTGAGATAACAATGTCAAGACTATCTAAACCAGAACCTTTTGAAGGGACAAAGGTGCCTGAGGTCTGCTAGCTTTCAATAGGAACTGGACAACTAAACTCCACTTTCTGACTTTGAGAAATTCTTGCAATTACAAAATGCTATGGAGTATTTTTCAAATATATTTTTGAGATGTCTGTCTCTTGCTCTATTAATTTTTCTTGATATATCTATAGTAGTTTTAAGCTACTGTAAAATACTTTAAAAATGTCTGGTCAGTAGGAAATGACATCTACTACCACAAGAAGCATTTGAATTGAGAGGTCTACAAACACCGTTACTGGTCTAAGGAAATCAATAGAAGTAGTATTTGCTGTATAAGGTTTATATAACCTCTTCTCTGGCAGTATTTTTAGCCACAGTATTGGGTTAAAATTTTTAAAAAAACCCGAATTTTACTAATGTATTTGTAAATTCATAACTAAACTAATTGCAGTTTACAGCAGTGCAGCTATTTTCAGAATATGGCCTCATGAGGTATTACTTGTGTGTAGTGAAAATGAGTCGACTTACCCTTTCTTCTTAAGAAATAAAGTGTTACAGTTCTAATGTTTTATAGTCAGAGTAGATGGTATTTTCTCCAGTTTGCTATTATAGGTGTGATCTTAATTAAATAAAAGCAAGCAGTTAATTAGGGAGTGTTACCCGAAGGCTGCGCAATGGCTAAATAGACATGCTAAGGCAAATGGCACATAAGTGTAACTGTAGTCGTCTTTCCCAGCTAGGGAGTCAGCTGAAGATCTGTTTGATTGGTTGATCTATCTGTCAAGCTTGAAGTTACGTTTTCTCTCTTCTGCAATTCTATTTTCGAGTTATACAGGAAAAGGAAAGACTCTTTAAGCAGCCACTGAGTTTTCATTTCACTAGTTGAGCTGAGAGCTCCAAGGACCAAATTGCAGTTTATGCACGATGTGTGCAGGAGATAGGGGAAGAACAGAAGTCCCTTTGTACAAACATTAGTCACAATTTCATGTCTATCAAGTCCCTTGAAAGCTGGATCAGTCACCTCTGCCCAGTACTGCTGCTTAAATGGTTTTGATTCTCTGTTGAGGATTTGCAATGATTTAAAGGCAACATTCCCCTTTATATGTTCCTATGAACTACACTTTGTACAGTTGGAGGTACAATGCTTTTCAAAGCAGGAAGTTGCACTCTGATGTTTCAGCCAGTTAGCTGGATTGTCTACCCGTTTCCTTCTTAATGACAACACTAATTATCATTTATAGTTGTGCCCTTGTACTCAACCAAATTCAATACTGAATTTTCCTTATGTCTGAATGGCAGTTTCAGCCATCACACTAATTATAACCTTCGGAGAAGTGTTATGACTTGGTACTTCAATTATGTTTTAAGTTTGCAGGTCAGAGGAAATCCTAGGAGAAACAGCTAAGTAGGGTTCTGACTGTAATCTCAGACAGAAATCAGCATATACCTATACCCAGGTCAGTATTCCTGATAGCAAAAGCATCACCCGGAGTGTTTTACCTCAAGATTGAATCCCATTTAAAATGTCTGATAACTTTGTATTTGGAAGACACAGAAAAATCCCATAAAGGTAAAATAATATTTAGTTATCTGTAAGTGGCATTTTTCTTTTCATCTTTGTACATCTCTTTCTAAATATAGTAGCAATAGTCTGTCTGGTTTAACATAAATACTTACATTTGCCTAGTGTGAAGAATAATTGCTTGGAAGCTGGTCCATCCCAGGCATGCCCTCTTCAAGTCAGTGATCTATAGAAATACTTGATCCTGTCTTCCCTTACTCAAGCACAGGCTGAAGACATTTTTTGCTGCTAAAGTGCTTTGTGTAGTGCTTGAAAGTGAGAATTCTGACTGAGTTCAGAGTGTAATTTTTCAGGATGCATTTTTCAGCGTTACTTATGACATCCTATTCCACAGTTGGACAGTATGAAAAGTATCATAATTGAAAGATCTCCCGTCTGTCTCCCGTGAGAGTGCAATACCTTTTTAAACTCTACCAGTAGCAGTTGTGAGACTGTGTTTGCATATATTCCCTGTATAAATGATGCTTTTCCAAAGTATCTCCTTAATTACATTACAGATTAAACATCCTGGATGAAAACCTGGTTGAATAAAAGCACTTATGTTCGTGATAAAAAAATAACCCAGCCAAATTCTTGGACTTGCATATTTAGAAAACTGCATCTAAACTGTGCTGATTTTCTGACTCAAAAGTAGTATGACAAATTCTCATTTACCAACTTTTTTATTTTAGAGAAGCACTTTTAGCAGTTTTTCCCAAATACTTAAGCTTCCATGAAATCCAGCAAGCAGCATTGTCTACCTGAGATCCATCCTTTAAAGAAAGACACTGATATTGTTGTTGTTAATTGGTATTGATAAATGCTATGTGCATTCTTTTGCCTTAAGCAAACATAAATCCATACCATCAAAAAGAACACAATAAGTTGCTTAGATCAGAATAAAACAGGCAATGGAAGAAGAAGATGTATTTTCACAGCTTGTGTTTTCATTATTCGTTTGGTGTTAATAATACATTGCATTGCAGAACAAGGTAATACAACTCATGGAGTGCCTTATTAACAAGTATCCTCAAGGCACTTCACAATAACATCAAAAAGGAGACCAAAATACAGTACCTCATCTATAAGAGAGGCTTAAAGCTTTTGTTTAAAATGTGATGAGCGGGATCCCATCAACTTCAAAAAGAGTTTTGTTTAGGGCTATGTCTGTACCTTTCCCTTTTGGTCTGTTTTTGAAATGTTTACTGTATTTCACAGGAGGAATAGTATCTGAAATGGATGGAAAAAACAGCCCTTCTAATGGTAATCTGCCTGGCAGTGTTTGCAGACTTACGGGAAAAGGAGTTTAGTGGGAGTTCCACAGCAAGGCACTGCGTCTGTGTGTTTGGTGTGGAAAGGAGGCCTAGGTTGTCACTACACATTGTCTATAGATATTACAGTCCAGAGCTGCAATAGATGAGAGGGTACAGTTTTAGGGAGCTGCCAAATCCAGGATTCTCTGATATCAGAGGCAAGGCAGCTGCAGGTCTGCTCCAGGACCAGCCGGTAGCAAGGCTGAACATGTATCCCCAATAGGTACACATGCAAAGGCAGATGTAAAACACATCCATAGACAGCAGCCACACTGATCAACACAGGCAGAAACACGCAGTATTCACACAGAAACAAATTGCCCCAACAGCCTCTTTCTGTTCCCCTCTCTGGCTGTTCAGGATGAAGAGCTTTTAGTGGGAAATTCATATATATTTACCCTGTGGACTGCTCCAGCAGCTGGGCTTACATACATGCATATCCTACTTGCTGGCTAGTCTGGTTTGGTCTTCATTAGCAGTCACACATTGGCTTATGTACCCTTGCTACCTTTAGTTGTTGGCACAACAGGCACATGGTCCCCACTGACTTGTGGTCCACAGTCCGTCTGCTGGCACTTAGACCTCCATGCACATCCATGCACATAGAATAGGGATTTTCCTCATCCAGGAAATAAAGTTTAATAAGAAGACAGAACTGACTGTGCTGGTCACATACAGGATGCTGACTAGCACCCCGCTTTCAAATAACTGACCCCTTTTATCCCCCTACCCCTCATTTCCTGCACTTGTTCCATAAGAAGTCTTGCACAATCCCAAAATGCTCTTGCCTGCATCCCATGATGTGCCCCATGCCACTCAGAATGTGAGGTGCTCCAGAGAACCTTTCCCATTGAGTCATGGTGCTGGATTTCCCAGCTGCCCTTTGGTTCTGATGGTTCTCTTGGGACAGCCTCACGGAGTGCCTGGGCAGGGCCTTCATTCCTGCACCTGCGTTACTGAAGTTTCTCCACCTGCCAGCATGCCTCATTGTATGGACTGATGCTCTCCTGTGAAGGGCCAGGGTAGGGCGGTCTTCAGGTTCTCCACCTCCTATTGTGCCTCTACTGCTTTGCACATTTGCAGATGAGCTATTTATCACACAGCCTAACATAAAGGAGCTTGTATTTTAAAGATTTATTATAGCTGACGCTGAAATGGAATAAAAGTAAGGAGACTGGAGAGCAAGTCCAAGGTGCCACTCTATTTCATTCGTCTATATTAGCTTTATACAGCACAAAACTGCAGTCAAAGCTATTCTGCATGTTAGTGCTCCAGAATTAATGATGATGAGTCAGTCTACACTGCAATTGCTGTCATCACTGCAGCTCAGTTAAAATATACATGAGCCCTATTTAAATTAGCTGCAATCTTGCAAAAGTTGCTCATGGTGATGGATAAACTCATAACTAGTTAACTAATGCTGCTGGTGACCTTGAGTAGTGATGACACACAGACATAGAAAGGCTGCTGAATTTCTCTTTGAAGATCATGCTGTTACGTGACATCTCCACTGAGTCAAATGGGGGCAACTTCACTAGCAAATGCATCCATTTAGCAACAAATGGCATGAAGTGATATGTGGGCTACCGAGAGCTTAGACCTCGTTTTGCACCACTCGTGGAAGCTAATATAGAGGCTCTTGCTGACTAACATCACAGAAAGAAAGAATCACTGGGATAATTCTAAACATATTTTCATGGAGCAGAAAGTGTGGATGGATTTTCAATAGGTTTAGATCCAGATTGCCAGTGTAATAAATTCTTTACAGTTAGCGAAAGTGAGGATTTAAAACACAGTTTACTAGGCACAGATGTGTTTAGTCAAAATCCTGTTTACATGGGTGTCATGGTGATTGAATGAATGAGATCAAATATAGAACCACTTTCTACTTCATTAATACCCACAAGAAGATAAAAGATTCTGTAGCCCATATATCAATCTTAATTATACCATTTTAGCCAGAATATTAAGCTGGATGCTGCATTACATGTCTAATAGAAATCTAAACAAATGTGGAGGCTGACACTATCATCTAGTTTAGACAAGAGTAAAGTGCCTGAATTGCTCTTTATGCTGTTTCTTAACCGGAATTTCAAATGCCAGGGTACAGAGCATAGGTGAATGTAAAATGTACCAGCTAATTAGTCAGGATGCACAGATCAGAGAATTTTGCTACTACCTTTAGCTAAGAGCCTGTCAGAAATTTTTATTGCCATTTTCCATTCCAGGGCCCCTATTATGTAAAAGAACCTCTCTTAGGTAATTTTAAATTTGATATAATCTTTTGGCAGTATACCTTTCATGAGTATAAAAAGAAAAGAGAAATTTTGAGGTCACTTTGGTGCACGTGCAAACTTTGTTAACTTCATTATGTTTTCCATGACCGGGAGACAGCAATGTGGATGAGACATGTCTGAAACTTAATGAAAAAGCTGCTTTGATTTATTTTGGGACATAAGGGACAGAGTGCTTTTTGTCAGTTGAAGCCGAGTGATGAAAGTCAGTATGACTTGGGTTTAGATGAGTCATAGCTTCTCTGTCCTTCAATTTACCCACCTGTAAAGTGGAAATAATGGAGAATGACAAAAATACTGATTTGTGAAGACTTAAACAGTGTTTAAATAACTGTGTTTAAAGTTTGTTGCATTGAAAATGGCAACAATTTCCATTAATGCAGAAGTACTGCCAGTGGTGGTGCAGGCTGAAACTTTTTCAGCAGTTTACAGCATTGTGTTCCCATAGGAGAGCTTCCCTGTAGAAAAGGTATCTTCTAAAGTCAGCCATAAACCGGTTCAGAGCAGGCTATTTAGACCTGAGTTTCTCTACCCATCTTATTTGTTTACCCATCTTATCCTTAAAAAATTTCAAAACTATGTCCAAAAATCAGGAGCAAGTGATAGATCCCCTTAAGAAATCTCTCAGAAATCTTGATACTTAGGATGAGTATGTCATCAGATACGACTAGTGCACACTTCACTACGTAAGTTGTCATTTTGTGTTAAGGTACTTTATCACTGCCTTTGGACGTTCGGCTTCCGAGGGTTTCTTTTGGTGAGTATATGCAGACAGACCATAAGCTGATAGGTGGAGCTGAATTAATTAACTGAAGAAAATAACGATTCTGAGTGCAGTTTTGGAGAATATTACTTGGGAAATATGTTTGCATTCATCTAGATTATGTGAGATTGAAATGGGCCAGTCACCTGAATCAAAACAAAATGCTTTGATAAGGTAACATTATGAATCAGCTGTCATCCTGTTCATGTGATGGATGGGCAGTAGGGAAAGTGGAGAACAAATTCT
>NW_010398525.1:18888-24937 GCF_000710305.1 Buceros rhinoceros silvestris
TCTATGAGGAATATTGCAGGGCAAATTCCTCAAATTATGCAGGACTTGGAGACTTGTTCTCAGAGACAACCTTAAAAATAAGAGAAAAAAAATCAGTTCTGAGCATTGCAGGTGATATTCCCAAACTCTAATTAAGTCTTTGTTGTCTCCTGTCAGTCCTTTTGATAATGTCCAACTAAATGAGTTTCTTTGCAATTACCTCTTATTTTCCAACTTTCCTTGTTCGTTAAGGAATTTTCCGATAAAGTCTGCTTTTATTTTGGGCAAACTGAATGGCAGGCTTGCTGGAGCCTGCAGGGTAGAAGACATTGTTCCTAGATGAGAGAAAAGCTGTTCTCTCGCCTCAGCATTATCTGATTCAGGCACAAAGTAATGATTTCAATAGAGTAAAGGGTTGTGGTTACTCTTCAATACAAAAAAATACCCTGGAAGGGACCAACTTGAAAACAGATGCAGTCAAATGGCATTTAGAATTTATAGATTAACTTCAAAGAAATTTACATTCTTGTTACTTAAACTCTTGTTTTCTCATGAAGATGAGAGTGATTGATGCATGGTATCTAATGAAGAACATTGTTCATTATTTCCATCAGCATTTGACAAGCTTCCAAAGGCATTGCTAGAAAGATGAGATTTCTGAACACCTCTGTGCTCTCAACAGAAAAGCAGAGCTGTGTGTGAAAGTGATTATTTAAGAGTATTTATGTTCTACATTTATGTTTTAAACTTTATGCTTAAACAGAAGAGTTTTCTGTTGAGGGAAGAACAGTTACCGTTACTCAAAAAATAAATGCCTTTCTGTATCCCTCTGTTAGGTAGGTTTAACTCCATAACTAGGTTGCTGTAGGATTGAGGGATATTTTAGAAATCCTTTGCAATTAATGTGCAAGCCTTGCCCAGGTTAGGTTCATACCTATCAGTCTCACAGTTTCAAACTTTACCAGAGTTATCAGTCTCCTGTAGGGTAAAAAATTGTTCCTGCCAGCTTCTTTCATGATTTCAGCCAGCCCCTTTTTCTGACTCACACACCTCCTTCTGCTGCATTCATGT
This sequence comes from Buceros rhinoceros silvestris, assembly GCF_000710305.1. Classification (NCBI taxonomy): domain Eukaryota; kingdom Metazoa; phylum Chordata; class Aves; order Bucerotiformes; family Bucerotidae; genus Buceros; species Buceros rhinoceros. The sequence continues at coordinate 19,939 of NW_010398525.1, forward strand.
GGGGTTCTCCTTTGAAGTGTTTATTTTTGCACCACATTTGAGTAACAACCCTTTGTTCTTTCAGGACCTTAGGTTCATGGTTTGGATCAGTCAAAAATGAAAACTTTCTATTATAGCTTCACTGTAGGTGTGTTTTATATCCCACTGTGCCACCAGTAAAAACTAAAAACCTTGCTCAACTTTAACTTCACAGCATTATAGAGACATTATACTAATAGAAAACCACTCAAATCCCCAAAGCGCACTGTGAACTAAATTAGTAATTTGAAGTTCTCTCATTTAATGTTAAATATCTTTCCAATTTCGAAGGTACCAGCTGAATGCACTCAATTATAGCTTTTTGAGCCCCATTCTTAATTTCTTCATATTATAAAGTTTTCACCACATTTTTATCAATTGTTCATTTTCTTTAGTTCAGCAATATAATAGAGTAATGGAAATAATTCACTAGCATGTAGCCACTACATTAAAAGTTACTAATGACAACAATTGTGACTTATCAAGGAACCCTTACTTTCCCTTCATAGTCACAGGGCTGTACTTACTAGCTTTAGAGCCTGTTTGAAGTGAGCAGTTATTTCACACTGAGTCCTTAAGTTGCAGGTCTTGATATGAACAAATTTACATGAAATTTCTCAATATAACTTCATTGAAATGATTGTGTAATTCAGTGTAACTACATAAAAATTACTATATAGCTGCTTCCCAATTACGTAGTAGTCACAGGGTAGTCAGTGTTTCGGTGTAAAATGTAATTGATTCTTAATTATTCTGCCGTGGAAGAAAAACCACTGCTTATAATTTTGTTAAGGTCATAAGATATGACTCTGCAAAGGGAAAGAATCAACCACATGTATACATTCCTTTTTATGTTTGCTGGAAGTACCACTTTTTGATTTATCTGTTCTTTCAGGTGAGGTTTGTAGAATAGTACTCTATTTTGAAGTTGGATCAATATCATCACCAGAAAAGGAGTTTCAGGGCTGTTGCTTTGGTGTGGGGTTTGGGTGGGTTTTTTTGTTGTGTTTTGGTTTGGTTTTTTTTGCTTGATATACACTTGTTTACTACTCATCGTCAATTAGAATATAAAGCAGTACTGTTAGGCAAGTTATTTCAGAAGAAATAGCAATGAGTGATAAAAACAGATAGGTAGCTTTTCTAGCCAGAGTTGAACCTTATCAATGACAAACTCACTCAGCAAGCAGAAGCGGGCTACCCATATTATTGTCAGTCAATTAACTTTTTTTTTTCCTGGTCCCCAAGGCTCTTCCTCTTTTCTGCCTAGCAAAGACTTGTGCAACCTTCTTGACCCCAGCTCCCACTGGACTCTGCTCCCTCTGCCCCGCAGTCATGGCATAAAGGGCAGAGTTCCTGAGGGCACAGCTACTGTGCGCCACCACTGTATGAGTCAGTGTCTTGCATTATTTGAATTTTTATAGAAACAGAGAGTTAAGCATTGTAGAGCTGGCCTGGCTGGTACTAGATGGGGAGATTCCTACAGAATGGCAGTTTTCCTATGATATTCACCACCACCATCAGGGTGTTTCATTTCATTAACATGGTAGATGGGAGCCTTTTGTCCAAGGGGTAAAGCTATTCTCCATGGTGAAAGCTGGGTTAGGTCTGAGGTTACCTTTTACAATGCTTGGAATAGCATAATAAATATTTTCTCTGTTATTGGTCTACACTTATAGTGAAAATGCGTCCATGCTGCATGCCTTTTGAGGTCCCATAGTAACTGTTACCAATAGGTTTTTTCAGGTATGTACCCTGTTCAGATTACAGGACCCTTATGCAAATAGAAAATTTCATTTTGACTGTGCAGCCAAGTTTCTGTCATTCTCTTACTTCCACATCAGAAAATAATTCTAAAGGCCACCAGCATGAGGTTTACAAAGGAGAGTTGTCAGGTGAAATGCTCTTCCTTGGAAATTAAATACCTTTAAACAACAAGCGAACATCCTCAAGGAGAAATGGCCTTCATGGATGATTACCTAGTGATGAGATCATCCAGTGCGAGGCTGACTGGCAGCTCACATTTGGAAGGCTGTAAAAAGTCAAGGTTTTTCTAGATTGGGAAAGGGAGCTGCGCGGGGAGCATTTTCATTAGCTCGAAGGGAGAGAAATCTTTGTGGTGGCATGGGAGTCCATTCTACCTACACAGAGAAACTTTTATAAGAACCTCTTGAAGCTGGCCAAGACAATGGTGGTGGGGACCACTATGCCTAGAACAGTTTTTCCTCATTTTGCTAATTTTTTAATGTACATAAGTTTAGAGATTCACTACAAAATTTGTTTCAGGCCGTAGTTAAACCCCTACTGCAGCTTATGGATAAGTTGCGCTGCTGTTTAAACTAGGTTTATGGTGGTGTCCCCAAACACAAACACGTGCACAATGAAGAGAGTAAGTAAGTAGAAGGAGAGTCTGAGGTTATATCTACTGGAGTGAGGAAGGGCAGGATTTCCAGCTAAAAGGCCTGCTGCAGTCAGAAGTGACTGTGTAACTAAGGTCTCATTGTTTTAGCGTGTACATTGTGACCACCAAAAAGCAGACAATAAACCTGAGTTGTGTTCAGAGAAATATGTGTGTTTTGCAAAGGGAGGGAGTTTGACTGTGGTCCCAGTTCATAAAATAAACTGGAAGGTCTTCTGCATCAATACTGACCTTGGTGGTCACCACTCAGGGACACTGACTAAGCAGTATGAACTGGGAGTTAAAATGCTTTTATTTTCATTTGAAGGAGCTACAAAGAATTTAAATGACCTGAAAGTTATTACATGAACTTTTATTTTGCTTTGAACAAAATGGTTTTGGTTGACCATAGGTTAACCATTTTTCTTTTCTTTTCTGAAAAATAAAAAAGCCTTACTCCAGTATTTTAGCATACTTCTCAAAGTAACCATACTACAAATACATTCTGATGGTCCGGAATTACATTTACCATAATATTTAGAATTGTAGAATCACAGAATGGTTTGGGTTGGAAGGAACCTTTAAAGATTACCTAGTCCAACACTCCCTGTCATGGACAGAGACATCTTTCACTAGATCAGCTTGCTCAAAGCCCCATCCAGCTTGACAGTGAACACTTCTGATGATGGGGCATCCACAGCCTCTTTGGGCAATCTCTTCCACCTAGTCCAACACTCCCTGTCATGGACAGAGACATCTTTCACTAGATCAGCTTGCTCAAAGCCCCATCCAGCTTGACAGTGAACACTTCTGATGATGGGGCATCCACAGCCTCTTTGGGCAATCTCTTCCATTGTCTCACCACCCTGACAGTAAAAAAAATTCTTCCTTATATCTATTCTAAATCTACTGTCTTTTAGTTTAAAATAATTACCCATGCCTTGTCACTACAGGCCGAGGTAAAAATGCTCTCTCCATCTTTCTTATAAGCCCCCTTTATATACTGATAGGCTGCAATAAGGTCTCCCCAGTGTGTCCATTCTGATAACGTTCATGGTCCTCCTCTGAACACACTCTAAGACGTCCATATCTTTCTTTTGCTGGGGCCCCAGAGCTAGATTTAGTACTCCAGGTCATGTCTTTGGAGTATTCGGTAAAATCTTTTAAGAAGAAAGATGCACCAACCTTGCTTTACAACTGTAGGTATCAAATGTTCCTTTGGCAGAGCAGTCTGCAAAAACTGGCAGTGACTTTATCTTCCAGTTAGCTCAATGCAGACAGCAGTTTCTGCTCAATGCAGACAAGTTTCACCTGTGCTTTGTCGTCTTGTGTACATTTTCTTTGTTTTTACTCATTGATACTTTAGCATCTTAGGCCAAAAAACTTTCACTCATTCAGAACATGTCTGTGCTTTCTTTGCATGAACTAAAGAATCACAGAATTAAGCAAAAACAACTCTTGGACAATGTCCATCAAACTGTTTTGGTTTTACTACTTTGTAAGTTGCATTGCCAGAAAAAAACCAAAACAAAACAAAAAACCAACCAAACAAAAACACATACACAAAAAAACCCCAACAAACAAAACGAGTGGGAAAATACCTCCTTTTACCTACCTAAGTTGTGGAAATCTGATGCCTTGTGATCTGAGATACGATTTTATTTTCCCGTGTGAAAGCTGGTGGAGTTGCCAAAGCTGAATATCCAATGACATTTCCACTTAGTACCTCACAGAACAGGTAGTAAACAGTTTACTACCTACAGTAGTAAACTTACTTTCACACTGCAATGACTATGCTTGTCCTCTTTCCTGTCCCATTTCAGTGTTCAGATATCTGTTGTTTCCCTCATCATGATAGCCCATCTCCTGAATCTTTTTATCAGGTTTTTGATTCCTTATGGTGATTTCTTCAAGACATCTTGAATCACTTCTAGACCCAGTCTGACCTGTCTGCAGATACTTGCTGATAGTATTGAGTGCCTCACCTGCATGGCTGGTGATAGAATGTATTTCTTGTTATAGTTCACTGGCATATTTCAAGGATGCAGAAGTTTCCTGAGGAGCAGGCAAGCCATGCCATCTCACCACACCAAGTTGCTAGTCACTCACCAGAGTGACAAATCCTGCCAATAGACATCCCCTGCTAGCACCTCACAGAAGAGTGATGGTTATCTACAGAGAGATGAGCTAAGGGCATCACATGAAAAAGAATATCCATAGATACAAGACTGTAGTGATTCTTGTTTATCATTCTTGTTGCATTAGGATTAGATCTGGAGAAAAAGCTCTGGCTATCCTGAGCTATGAAGAGGTGTGACTTTGAGGGCTGATATATTTTCAAGTTGTTATGTAAAGAATAGAAGGACAAGATTTTTTTTCTGTATTTTCAAATTTATTCTGTAATTTTCCCTGTCAGTGTAACTAAGCCACCTGACAGGCAGCAGTTTTCTGAGTTAGGCTTTTTGCCACATACCACCTGATATCCCCAAGTAGCAGAGAATACCACGAAAGGCAGAAAACGGGCTTAGAGCAGCTCAGACGTGGGATGGAAAGGCTAGGTCTCTTGGGTACTTTGTGGTGGTGTCA
>NW_010398526.1:0-6627 GCF_000710305.1 Buceros rhinoceros silvestris
GGGGGCGGGGGGAAGTTCGTTTTCTTGAACGCCCCTTGAGCCCCTGAGGGAACCAGAAGATCAAAGGCAGCTTTAGCCCGGGCGGGGTGCGGCAGCCGTTGGGATCGCACGGGCTGATACCTCCCCAGCAACTCGAGACGGAACGAGGCACACTGAGGAGGAGCCGAGCTGAACCTCGCCCTCACCCCAAAATCCATTAGAAACTTTTTTTCCTCCTTTAACTGAAAGGGCACCAATACCCTGAAGTTTTTGTTGAACATTGACCTGACAAATGGCTCCAGACCCGTGGATTTTTTTAAAACTAGAACTGGATGTAACCTGTTACTTTTGAAACTACATTGAACTTGATCAAGAACGGAATTTAAAAAAAATACTGGCTCATCTTCCAAATTTTGCTTCTCATCCCCTTGATTTCCAGGAACTGGAGGAGATGGGAAATGATCCTTTGGTGCTTATTCAGAATAAATGAAAAAAGCCTTTAAAGCCTGAGAATCTCCCCTTTGTATTTTTACATGCATTTTTAATCAGACCTTCTGGTCGAAATGACTGTAAGATGTATCTAAGGTTACAAATTAAAGCACTTCTTAGCAGCAATCCAGCTTCTGAGACCAGAGAAAATCAGGCCAGCTTGTCCTGCTCTCAGCTGTTCAGCACTATTTTCATACCAGCGTTTTCATCTGGTGGAGAATTTTAGCAGAGTTCAAATTTAGTCTAATGAGCTGTCAATTATTTTAAGCTTTGATTTTCAATACCTTCATTTGGCCTTTCAGTTATTTTTTCCCCTGAGAACATCAACACTTGTGTTATTTTTAGCCAGCATTTTAGACTTCACTGTTTCCTCAATAAGATGAATTTATTATCTATTGATTTTTTTTTGCTCTGCCTGGTGCCCGAGCCACATAGGGTGTGTAATACCGGGTCTCCACAGTGATGTGGGGTTAACAGAGATAAAAGCAGCCCAATCTGGTAAACATCAAGGCAAGTGAAAACAGATAATAACAAGAGCTGCTGGCTGGGAAATCCTGACTCGCAGGCAGCTGGCAGAGAAATTCAAGCGGAAGAAAAAGGATTTTTTTCAAATGCCAGAGCTGGTCAGAGCTAGCTGAATCCACATTTACTTGGCAATCAAGACACCGTGCCAAGCTGAGGCACACTAGCAAAACAAATGAATAGCTCTGGGGTCCTGAGGCAGAAGACACCTGGAGCTGGGTAGATCCAGATCCAATTAGAGTCCCTTTCTGACAGGGCAAATGTAAGTGTGAAAGACTTACCTCCTACAGAACATATGCTGGGTTGCTTGGTTTGTTTGGTTTGGGGGTTTTTTCCCTTGTTATGATACATATTTAAAGGTAACTCAAATTTTCTTTACTTTAAATCCACTTACGTTCCTTCTTTTCAAGGACCTTTACATTCCTTCTTTAGCAAAGACCTCTCTCACTGTCTCAGGTTTGGTCTTCTCTGGGCTTAAATCTCAGTGCTTTGGGGCAGCTCTTTCCAGATCGCTGTTTCTGGCTCTGGCCACCTTGGACATGCTGAGGTGGGACAGAAAAGAGAGGAGGGGAGTTAAAAGCTTGAAAGAGCTCGGTTTGGGTCAAATAGGTGTCCCAGCTGTTCTGCTATCCTGCTATAATCTATAGGGTTGTTGCAGCAGAAGTACAAGTCAGCCAGCTCCAGGTTACTCCATGTGATAAAAGAGATGTCAGAAAACGGCTTATTTCCGCTTGCACAGTTTTGATGTTGGCCCTTTACAATTAAAAATAAAATGATGTTGTTATTTTGATCTGTGACTCAGAGGACTGAATTAGTGATTACATTAACAAGCAATAGAGATGCAGCCACATGCCTCACAGCATAAATGCATCCTGTTTGTTTGTACAATTGCATTTAAGTTGAAGTTTTTCAAATTCCCTAACCTTGACAAGCCAAAAAATGACAGATTTTTCCACTGTAGCATTATCTCCATTCTTGTATAATTACAAATTTTTGGGAAATATCAAACTTCCATTAGAGTTGTGGTTCTGGCAAGGTTGAAAAGCTGACAGTTTATACTGAGATGGTTTCCAGTCCTTTCCTTCTTTCACCCAAACAGCCATCTTGTGCATCTCAGATAGGTCTGCTTGACAGTCCAGTGGCTGTCCAAACTCCGTCCAAGGGAGCCAAGTGCAGGAGGGACACCAGCAGAAGGTGAACATAAAGAAGAGATGATGCCAAAATATAGCGAGTGCCAGCGGTTCCTTGGGAAACAGTGAGGAAAATCCATGCTGAGAAATATTTCAGTCCTGGCTTTGAGTGGGTTGACGGATTTTTCTCCCAAGCAAACTGAGGATGTAGGGAATATTAAGAGATACATGAGGTAATTACTTGAGAGGAGGGGCAGATGACAAAATAGGAGAGAGATGCGGGCAAGGAACTGGCTTTTCCCTCTCTGGAAACACGGCAATTTAGCTTCACGGAACGGGCAAAGCTTGAAGGGGAGACTCCAGTTTAAATCAGGAGGAGAATGCGTATGAGTCACTTCACTTGGGTACGAGCCACCTGCCCCAAGAAAATAGGTTTCTAAGTGCTGAACAGTTCAGCCCGTGGTGCTCATCCAGGACACGTGAGCAGGAAGATAGGGTTGGGGATGCAGTCATGCTTGTCAGCCCCTGTCTGCCACTTGCCACCCATTAGTGCCACCTCTGTGCCCTGCGCCCTCTCACAGAGGCTCACTTTCCAGGCAAAATTTGGCAGTGCTTTGGTAGCTGTTTTGTTGCCCTGCAGTCAGATGATGTTGGCAAGAGCCTGCTTTGCTGGTGCCCACGGCTGGCTGTGGAGAGACTGCTGCGTGGAGAGCCAGCCCACGGGTGGGGACTCAGGGTCTCTGCTCTTCCAGAGAGGAGAGGGAAACCTGTCACCCGAGGGCTGCGCTTGGGTACTGCAAGGCTGCTGCTGCTCAGTGTGCCCCGTGACCAGGACACGATGTCAAAGCTTTCAAAAGTCTAGCTAAATTATGACAGACAATTCTCCCTCAGCTGCAGTTTTACTGACAATCCCAAAGATACCTAAGAAAACCAAAGAAGCATGTTCTTCCACTAGAAAAAGCACTGCAAAACCTTGCCCCTACCATGCTAGGTCCATTTATAATTCCATCCATTTTGTCTTTTTAGTTCCTGCCAACTACCTTTCTGTGCTACTTTACAACTCTGTCTTAAAGAATTATCCAGACCTGTGTTACCACTTTTTCTGAAGACACTTCACTATCGTGCTTGTCTTCAAACAGCTGGCACAGCAGCCTCTGTGTTAAAAGCACGGTGACCTTTGAAGGCCTTGCAAGCCAGGCTATTTTGCTCCAGAGCCACACAGCTTCTGAGCTTCCTGTCTGAAAAAAATTACTCCTTATCTTATCTGTGTGCTGAAAAAAGGAGGAGTCTCTCTAGCATCAGAACGACTATTTAAAATAAAAAGCAGTTTCTTTCCACTTCTAATTACATCCAGAACTCCACAGTGTGCTCACCAGTTTTTCTATTTTGTTTGTGATAACACGACGTGCGTCACTCAGTGTGCAGTATGTCCATCTGAAAACAGAATGGAGATGTGAGGGATGAGGCCTCATTCTTAGCAAGTATCTTCGTACTCTGAAACAACAAGAGGAGCAGCCATGATGGTGAGCATGGTAAGCAGTGTGTGTTGTCACACTGCAGCTCAGCAAAGTTTTCCAAGTGACAGCAGGAACGATGTAACAACTTCTGCTGGATGCTTCTGGTTATGCAGAAGATCTGGTTTTCAAGAGGTTTCACTTTTCACCCCGTGGATATACCAATGGATGGCCAATCTGTTTCATTCTTACTTATCAATAAAGAGCTATGAATTCACAAAACGCGCACTGTCATCTGAGATGGAAGGCAGGCATGGCAGGAAGCTGTGCTGCTCGCAACCGCCATCACCTGCCCTTCGCCCTGGCTCCTTTGCCTGAGCAGGGATTTAGTTTGGCAGAAGCAGGAACAAGGTTGTGCGTTCCTTAGTGAGACTGAGGTAGGGCCCGTGTCAGTCAAACGTAGTGCCCGGTACCATGGCATCTTCAAACTCAGATCCCAACTCAGCCACAGACCAGGTACTGCCACTGAGGCGTTGAGTACCTTCACATCTTTAGAGCCAGAGGGCTGGGACAGGGAGGTTGTCTGTGATTAAATTACTCTATTTAATCTACTCAGCTCTCCCTATTTCCTTAATTTTTGCCCTTTACTAGTTCTATGATCTCTACCTCTTCTGCTCACCCTGGTTTTCACAAGTACTAAATGATAAGCATGGAGGCTGAATAGGAAATAAAAATTTAAACCTGTCATAACCAGAATTATCAGGAGAAGACCAGAAACTTTCAGCTGTCACGGCTTGTCCAGCCCAGCTCAATGGAATGGTTTCCCTGCCTCCCTCTAGGACATTTCAGTCTGTTATTTCTTTCTTCAAATCACGTCTGAAAACCCTTCTTCCCTCTTCAGATCTCTCTTGGCTTTCTCAGAGAAATGGCTGTGTCTCTGGGTGCAAATGGCATGACACAAAACCCTAAGTGCCCTACCTGGATCTGGGAAAACAGTGGTCTTTAAAGAAATGGCAGGCCAGTTATTTTTAGAGTGCTTAGCTACACCTGTGCTAGCCCTTAACCTTAACTTCCCCAATCCCACAGTTAGAGCTTGTTGATTTTGTTATTCCTTTAGAATAAGTTTTCTTAAAAATGACCTAGCCACAAGGGCGTAATGGAGTGCACAGCTGGGCAGAGCTTTCCGAGCAGCAGGAGGAAAAAGAAAGAACGTATGTGGGACTAAAATGCTCAGAGCCTGCAAATGACTGATCTTCACTCATTCACATGGCTGAAGATTAAGGACTAACCCTCTGGACCATTAGAAGGAAAGGTTGAGGAAGACCAGGCAAAAATAACAGAGAAAAAAAAGGGGGGGGATAAGGGAATAATATATAATTTATTTCTTACATGCTGCTTCTTCTCTCTGTCTTCCTATTTTCCCATGGAGCAAAGAAATCACCAGTCATTCTGTAGAATGAGAGTAGAGAAAGCTTATTTTAAAATAGGAATCCTTAAACAGGTACTTAGAGAGACCTGGAGCACTTCTTTCACCTCAACAACTGCAACAGGACTGCTGTCCTTGTGCCTAGGAGCCTGAGAACCCAGGCTTGCCTACACAGCACTAAGAAATAGATTTGCTTGAAATGGGTTGGTTAATCTTTTCTCTTGAACTGCAGAAGCCTCTGCTAGTTACGTGTCCATATTATAGATCAAACAGAATCAATCACTCCATTCTAAAGGCTCTACCCAAGGGAAAACATAGCAACAACATGATGTAACTCCACCTCTGAAATCCTCTTCCCAAGGCTTTCAAATACTATGACATTAAACTGAAGTATTCCAACCCCTAAATTTTCTACAATGAGATCTCCACTGTCAGTTCAACATCACACTATCCACACTTCTTTAACATGACACACCCTAAAGATCTCAGGAACTCCTGTGATTCCTGTCCACAGCCATGTGGCAGTCAGCACCTTCGTTTGAAAACTGCCTCACCTCCTGCTCCGAAGACTTATACGAGGGAGGAGCACTACACATACGTGCAGTGGCAGGGAAGCAGGTTACTGTAGTCTCCAAATCATTTTGTCTTCTCTGTGTTTACCTTGAATGTAAATTAATTGGAGAAAGCAATGTGGAGTGAATTCAAAACACAAAAACAACTAAGCATATACCTCCTCCAACTTCCAACTTGTTTTATCACCATAATTAATAAAGTAGTGGGAGAAGCAAGGTCTGATCATGCCTTAACCCAAAATAACATTTTGTTTTGTCAGATTAATTATATGTTCTGACATCAGAAACTGAAATTAGCAGGTGGCTTTCCCTTGGGCGCCCAGAGACTGTAGAATGAATCATACCTGCTCTTATATTGCACCCAGGACCAAGGGGAACAAAGGATGCAAGGACCAGAATATTTATTGTCCTGCTCAGATCTCTGTGGCTAGAGAGTCACATCCACATTCTGGCTTTGTAAGCACTGTGATGTGGCTGGTGGTATTGCTGTCATCCCACATGTGGCACAAATGGCCATCATCTTCCAATAGATGCATTTACCCAGCCACAAAGGCATATTCACAGCTTTGCTTCAATCCTGGTGAGAATTCATGGCACTAGAGTTTCTCAAAATATCACTGAAACTTTCTAAAATTAATTTGACTTGAGAGCAGTGCTCAACACTGAGCATTCTCCCCTAAAAAAAAAAACAAACCAACCAAACAAAACAAGAAAAAAGCAAACCCAAGCAAAAAAGTAACTGGACCTTTTTAACATTTAAATACAAAGAAAACACTGCCCTAGTAACTAAGATACCCTCCTCCCTCTTAGAGCTATTTAGCACCAGACACCCTGAAGTTAGCCTAAGCATTAAATCTTGCAAGAGAAAGAGCACCCCGACAGTCCTTTCCCTTGCCTCTTTCATGTCGTTCTATACCTAAAGTTCTTCTGGCATTTCGTTCCATGGTGGTTGCTTCCCAACCACTTCTCCCTCTCTCAGGCCCCCTTTTTCGTCGTCCCGTTGCGCTGTTTAAAAGCTCCCTACTTGGTGCAGCAGAACTGCTGCTCTAACCCCT
>NW_010398526.1:6659-9232 GCF_000710305.1 Buceros rhinoceros silvestris
GTTCTGGGATTTCGTTCCATGGTGGTTGCTTCCCAACCACTTCTCCCTCTCTCAGGCCCCCTTTTTCGTCGTCCCGTTGCGCTGTTTAAAAGCTCCCTACTTGGTGCAGCAGACCTGCTGCTCTAACCCCTGCCAGCCGCCCGCCTGCCACCCGCCTTCCCCGGGGCTGCTCCTGCCGGGCTCCGCCTGCGCTTCTTCCTCTCGCCGAGCTCCCTCTGCTGTTGGATACAGCGGCGCTTCCAAACACGCTGGAAACCCCGAGAGTCCCCAAGCGCTGCTGCGGAGGCTGCCCTGGGGGGGCGGGGAGCAGCCTGGGCAGCACGGCCCGGCCGGCTTGGCCGCCCCTTGCCAGCTGACTCCTCTGCCGGGGCGCCTCGGGAAGGCACAAGGCGCAGCATCCTTGCGCAGGAGCTGCCAGAGGTGCCTTTTCTCTCAGGAGTTAGGAAAAGCTGCCGCTTTGGACAGAAAAACGGCCCTTTGTGCTCTGTCTCCAGCTGTTTAGCACAGGACATTAATGCAGTGCTGCAGGGTTGATGCACACCCAAAGCGCTGATTATTTACAGGAGCTACAGTAGGAGAGGAAGGGAAAATTCTGCCAAAATTGTCAGACTGGGTAGTGAACAAGAAGGCCCCAGCCTGTGAAAAACACGTGCTATTTTTGCCTGCTGAAAGCAGGCTGGCCTGTGCTATGACAGCCTCAGTGGAAGGCACCTACACACTGTAGGTGCCTGGGAGTATGTGTCTGTCCCCAGCTCCGTGCTGCATGGGCCCGAGTGACTGGAGGGAGGGATGCTGTCTCTGCCATCTCCCGCTCCACAGGCCATGTGCTGCAGAGCTGCCTCCTCGCCATGCTGCGCACACAGACCTCGCTGCTGACAAGATGCTCAGCACCTCTCGTTCTTCTGGGTTTCGAGCTGCCTAGAGTCAAGGAGGAAGAGCACAAGAAATCCATTTCTTAGCCATGGGGTGCAGGGGATGGCCTTAAAACATGGCGGTAACTTGTGCAGGTTTCTGCAGAGGCAGTGCCCTGCAGCCCTGGTACCCAGGGATTGTTCACAGCTCTGCTCCCACCCTGAGCTGTGTGACACAGAACCGCACCAAGCTGCCAACTGCTAACGCCACCAGCTTTGCACATGCGGTTGCATTCGCCTGCGTGTGTTGCCATAGGAACTGCAGCCCCAGCTGCTGCCTGCTGCTCCCCAGCACTGCCACTGCACACAGGCGTGCTTGGCCCACCTCTGCTCCTCTGCCTGCCCTGCTCTGCCGCCCTGCTGATGCCTCCCCCTTGCTCAGGAGCTCTCTGCGTCTTCCTCCTTTTCTGGGCAATAATCAAATCACTTCTGTAGCAGCTAATTATTGCAGTAGTTATAATTTGCCGATTCATCTGTCACTCTCACTCTCTTCCACCTTGGAACATTTCCATCTCTCCACCCTTTCTACCTTCATGCTAGCTCTGGTCTCTGACCCCATACCCTTTTCTCCTGGCCTCCTCAGCCACACAAAACCTTGTTTCACTGCTGCAGCTTTCCTCCCTCTTCAACTCCCTACTACTCGCATCTCCTGTGCTCTTGCCTAGCACCTCTCTCCCAGTACTCCTCCTCCAGTTTCCTTCCCCTCAGGCCCCCTGCTCGCCACCTCAGGCTACTCCTTCACACAGTCCTTTGCTTTCCTCTACCCCTGTGCAGGGCACTGCCAGCTTCTCTGAGGACTAGACTAGGCTTGCTCCTCTCCTGCACTCTCCCTGGCTCTTACTCAGTTAACAACATTTCTCATTCACTGCTTTTGTCTATCCAAATACCCCAGAAACCACATTTCCTCCCACTTCCTAATAGCTTGTTCCTCTAGCATTATTCCATCCTTTACCTCTCCAAACCCTCACTCTCCTCCATGCTCCTTCATCAAGCCCTCTGAGGTAATCATGTTATATATAATCTCTCACTGTCCCCAAATCCCACCCTGACCCACCTTTCTTCTCCCTTGTCTTCTGAATGAGAAATTCCAGCCAGCACCACAGCCAAATCCACCCTCAGCCTAACAGCCTTGACCTATATGCCTTTACTCCAGTGCTTGCACCATCATCTTTCACAGCCTCTCAGTCCTCCATCCCCATCCCCCACCCCTGGCTGTCTAGCAGCTTTTGGTGCCATTGACTGAAAATTCCCTTTGAAGTCATATTCTCTCCTGTCTCTCAAAACAGCTTTTCCTCTCTGCCACCTTCTCCCTTTTCACACAACCCCTTGGACCAGGTCCCCCAGTGTCCTCTCTCCATCCCCCGCTGAGGCAGATTACTCATTCTTCCTTTCTACCATCTGTGCCCTGCTCTCTCCACCTGGGAATCTCTGGCACCCCCACCCTCTCCTCCCTCCCATGTAAAGGACACAGATGGCTCCTGGGGCACCTTCTGGAGACCATCTCATCTGCCTAGAGGGCTTCAGCTAGCACCTACAGCTCTGCTGGCCGCTCTCCTGATGGATGTCTCTCATCTTGCATCTCAGCCATACTCTACCCTCTCCTAGATAAACTGTGTGCTGCTAATACCACCTTCAGTGACACCCCCCCTCTCCCCGCTCCCC
>NW_010398526.1:9342-13771 GCF_000710305.1 Buceros rhinoceros silvestris
CCTTTTCATTGCATTTCCACACAGTTTTCCTGTTTTCCTACTGGGAATGACACTCTTCCTTGCCAGGTTTCTTCTGCTTCCAATTCTCCAGCCGTATCCCACCACCTCGAAACCACCAGTGGTCATGAAATCATTACATTTAGACTGTTGCTGCAGGACATGCAGAAGGTGTGCACATGAGAGAGCATATAAGGATGCTATAAAGTTAGACAGGGAATTTTCCACTTGTGTTATATTTTTTTACATACTTCAGACCATCTGTGGAAAGCTGTCAAATGACTAGTTGGAAACATGTTATAAAATCTTGTTATTTTACTTAAAACATTAATTTAGCAGGCTGGGATCTGAGAACTCAATAAAATGCTAAGAGTTTTTTTGTGCTTCCCAATTTTGCTCATCTTTTTACAACAAGGATTTCTCATAGCTTATTGCACCCCAGAGTCTTCCCACATCCCCTGCGACTCGAGCCCACATTTGCTGCTAGCGTGGCATGTGTTATGCATTGCTGTAGTCCCAGGTCCACACGTGCTTCTTAATACAGCCTGGAGTAATTTGCAAGTGTGTTCTCAACTCAGCAAAACTGCGACAGCAGTAACTTTGTCATTTTGTAGTGACCCCTCTGGACCCTGAGATCAGTACATTATCACGTCTTTTTAAAACCTGTTTGCAGTGTTCTTTTGGTGCTTTTTGCACACTGCATTGTCCTGCTATCCATATATTTGCACTCCAAATTTCCATCTCTGTATCCTCACAGATATCCTCTATATCCTTTTGAACAGCATCCTGGATATGTTTGAAACTAGTGTTGTGACCTTCTCTTTCCTGATTCCCAGTATCTGAGAAAGCTTCTGCTATCTGTCCAGTTTCCAAGTGCTATGTTATGGTGATGCTGACCTGGGGGAGACTGACAGCTCTATATCTGTGGGTTTTCCTGTATCGAGTTTCTCTCCTTTAGTTCCAAATCTCAAAAAACCCCCTTTCTGTGCTGTTACTCTCAACTCCCATTTTTTTCTTAAATTTTCCCTATAGAGAACAGCCTGTCTTACTTGTGCTTGCTGCAGAATTTTTTCTTCACATTTCTTCTTCATGTTGAGTCCATCTTTAAATTGTCCTTACACATCCTTTCTAGTGTGTTTGTGCCTTTGTCCTTCTCTCTTTCCTCTTCAAAAGTTCTTCTCTCTTTTGACTTCAAAAGCAGCCATGCAGACATTTCCTGTGTATCCTCCTTTGCAAAACAAGTTCAGGTTAGTGCAAGACAGTGGAGATGGGTACCCATACTTCTAAATTACGTAACCCTGTGCTTGGTGCTGCTGTGACATGAGCTCTGCTGGTACTCACAAACACTAACCTTCTGATCTGCAGCTGTTTCCATTGCAAACCCCTTTGCTTGGATGACTAACCAACATATCTGAATATCTGACTAATCTGAATATATATAAAATAACAATTAAATGTTACTAAATCTACAGTAAATCCACTGAAGCCAGTCTGACTTTTCCAGTTTACTCCCACTGACCATGCACTGTTTTGTAGTTCTCCTGCACTGACAGTGGTCCATCACATATCCCAGAGGTGTGACCTTTCCATAGACTGAGTCTCAACTCATTAGTTGTGGTGGAAGGGGCTGGCTCCAGCAGACAATGTTTCCCACACAGAACTTGCTTGCAGAACCAGAAATTAATCTCCCAGGTTTAAGACAGTCCTACAGCCTTGTCCCCAACCCCAGGGAATCTACATTTTTCTCTTCTTTTATAATTAGGTTTCATTTCATGCATAGACAAGATCTCTTTTGATACAAAAGGATCTGACATGATAACAAGCAGCAGCTTGTGTCTGAACTAGGGTGCAAGAGGGGAGAGCCAAAATGCCAAAGGAAAAACTCCAGGAGGGATTGGGATTGGATAGTTGGTAACTTGGGTTTAAATTGTACTGCACATCAGGACTAGTCAGATGGGAACAGCTGTCCCTTTTTGGAAATCTGGATGACACAATGAGACTGGGAATAGAAAACAATGACTTGGGGAGCTGCTGTGACTGCCTGAGCCTACCTGAACCCAAAAGCCTGTCAGCTTTAGGAGTGGGAGGTGCCTGAAAAAAGTTGATTCCAGCCAGACTTGGAGCATGCATCAGGGAGCAGGCAGGTCCTTAGAAGTGCATGTCTTATCTCTGCAATTTTCACATGAAATTTTCCATCATAAGTCCAATAGTTTTATGTGTGTTGGCCAACCCTTTGCAGTAACACCAGACACCAGTCAAATGTTTCCTTCTATTGTCTTTGCACCTCCCAAGAGACCTTTGGCTTGAGTGTCTTTGCCAACAAATAAGAAGCTGCAAAAGCAGTTGACAGATTGAGATCAGTGATGTCGGTAGAAACAAGCTGACTGTGATGCTGCTTGCTGTTTATTCTTCCGAAAAAAGTACAACAAGTTTGTCCAGGGCTGCATGAACAGGAAGAGCTGATCTCTGCTCTGCCTGGCCAAGCACGTAATGATCTGGGATGAAGTCCCATCTCCAGAAATTGGGGGTAGGGAGAAGATGAAGATCCCTTAAATACAACCCTATTACATCCTTGTTGTTTTACCCCTGTTTGAAGTTCCTACATCTGGGTGAACAGAACTGGGTCTCAGAAACATTGTCTGGTTTGCTGGGCTTGGGAAAGGGAAAGGATAAGATGAGCCCCACACCACTGGCACTAGAGCCACGCGAGACACAAGGAACAGAGAGTGCTCTCCACTTTAAATTTGCCTTCTCACAGAGTGTGGGATGTGCCCTCACCTCCTCCTTTTGGGCTTGGAGAAAACGGAAGAAGCAGAAGCAGAGGGAAGATGGTCTTTTCACTCAACTCAATTAGCAGTGCCATGAAGTATAGCAAAATCTCCAGATCACTGAGTTCATGTCAATGTGAGACACTCATGTTTTTTTTTTTTCTCCTTAAATAGATCATTTGGAAAAGAGCTGCAAGTCACTATACACAGAACAAGCTCACTGTGTTCTCAGGAGCAAGTCCACGCTGGATTAAGTTTGCAGTTTGTCTCAAAGCTAATCCAAAATCTGTCACTGCAGTGCGGTGCGCATCACAGTGGAGCAGTACAAGGACCTCTGGGATACCAACCTGCCACACCTCATCCAGTCTGGACACACAGCTGTGTCTTTGTTCGATGGGCAAATATTTTTAGAACTACTCCAAGACGGTGTCAGTAGTATGTGGAAAAGCCAGAGTGGATGAGACGCACACATTTGCTGGATTGCCTCTTTGCTCTCTCAAGACTTTTCCCCCAGTCCTTTCACTTGAGGTTTATGGATGTATCCTTCCTTTCTGATTCAAATGTGTACAGGCTTGAAAAATGGTGCATGACTTTTTGAAAACACTGAACGCAGCCACTGGAAAGGACTGAGCAGGTTTGTATGTTGACACTTGCAGACCAAAGCTTTTGTTTGTTTTCTGACTTTGAGGTAAGATGCAGCATTTTACTGCATCTTCGATGAATCAGTACCTGGCACAACTTCACAGAGGAAACAGGTCAACAGCCAGAAGAGCCTGCAGATGTGACACAGGACCACGGGAATTCTGTCTTCTCCTGGAATAGCAACTAGAGGTGAAGCAGAATATTCAGTCAACAGCAAAACTTCCAGGATCTCTGGGGAAGCGAAGCAAACTTGAGTTGCTCTGAGCATACCCCATGACACCTTGTTTATGAACAGCACTTGCAGAAGATCTGTCTTTAAGACCATGTTACTTTTATTACTAACCTGGAAAGCCCCATGCTTTGCCAGAATGGCTCCTTTTACGTCGAAATAGCAGGGAGCCTCTTACTTTTCTCAGTGGGCAGCTGTATGCAGAAGGACCACAGAAAACTCCATGGGATGTGATCCAGTGTGGTGAGTTGACCCTGGCTGGATGCCAGGTGCCCACCAAAGCCAGTCTATCACTTCCTCTTCTCAGCTGGACAGGGAAGACAAAATATATTGAAAGGCTCATGGTTCAAGATAGGACATGCAGATCACTCAGTACTTACCATCACAGGCAAAACAGACTCAACTTGGGAAAATTAATTTAATTTATTGCCGCTCTTACCGCACAACTGGAATAAGCAGAAGGAGGGAGACACGTTTGCTTTATCAGTTACTGCAAAGATGCTTTACAGACGATTAGGCTTTGGAAGTAAACTCTTCTCAAGCTACAGATGTTTTCTGATCTGGGTGTGGGCTCCACGCAAACCGTCCCAGTGAGCTGTTGCATAGCAGATGGTTGAGCATGTGCGGCAAAGTATTCCTGCAGTCATTCGACCCTTCAATTAATGGGTCACATTCTCAGGCGGGCAAAACTCCCACTGAAACGAAGGAATTAGGTTCGCAATCCAACCTAAATCCTACCAACATTCTTTCTGTGGAAAGACACCAGTCGTCCCCGGTGGCTGGCAAACGGGGG
>NW_010398527.1:0-3891 GCF_000710305.1 Buceros rhinoceros silvestris
TTATTTTATTTTATTTTATTTTATTTTTAACCTAGATAGTATATATTCTTTTATTTTATGTTGCAGAATCCAGAAAGAACCACTAGACAAATGTATTCTGATTTGCCTATAGAGACTGTAGAATTTGTCCTTTGAAAAAGGGAAGAAAACATTTGTTTTAAAAATAATTTTATCTTAAAGGGTCTGACTTCAACAGACTGGAATCAGTTCCTTTCAAATCCTGCTGCAGTGATCAGTTCCATGTACTGTTCAGAAATTTCAGTCTGCTTAATTTCTGCATCCAATAGCTTGATTTTTTTTATACTTCAGTTTGCAATTCTAATAAGATTTGCTCTCCCATACCAGATTTTTAAATGTAAGTTCTCTTTTGATAATTTCTGTCTTACGGCTTTTCCCCTGTCTCTTTGATTAGTTTGTTATCTCTATTTTCTCTTTTTCCAAGTATTTTCACATTTTCTGAAGTGTGTAGACAGAATTTGACGCAGTCCTCTAACAGTAATCAACAATACTGTGTACAGAGGCAAAACTTATTTTCCTATGTCTTCATAACATTTTCCTTTTTTTTCTTGCCAAATTATCTAATTTAATATACCATATGTGATCAATTTGCAGCGGCTCGTGTTGAAATGTTTATCTGTAATGACTTTTCCTTCTGCCTGCTCTCACATGAGACAGTCCTCATTTATAAATTCAATCTAAATCTTTACTTTTTTTTGTGTTGTCAGGAAGCCAAATTCAAGACAATATATTTTGAAATAGTGACCATCTAACCAGGTGATTCTCATCAACTGTGACAAGAAAACATATTCTACGTTATTTCCAAACACTTCAGTGTGAACTTTACACCATTTGTAAATTAATACAAGCAGAAGATGCATCCTTTTGGAATGCTTTGAAAATTGGCTGCAGTGCTAACTCCCATTCTTTTTCTCAAAGCGTCCAGTCCTAGCAATATTTTAAAGATTAGTTATGCCAAAAAATTTATTCTCATTATTTGATGGGATTGGACTTTTTGGTGCAGTTCCAATGCAGTTTACTAAACAAATATGCCCATTTTGCATTTGGCAAAAACACCAAGCACAAAATTATAATTACCTGTTTGGATTAATCAAGCTGCAGTTTACAGCTGGAATTAACTTCCTGAAAAGGTTACTCTGCAGTTTATTTATTCACTTTTCAGTTTGAAATATGATTCTAGATACTTTGAAATTACTGAAAGAAAGAAAAAAGTTAAAAGAGTGTAAAGATGTGGTCTCACAGAAGGAAATGTGAAATATATATTCCGGAGCAAATAAAATTGAATGATAAATGTCACAAGACTGTTAGAAAGAGCTAGGAGAAGTGATGGTGCAATAAATCTAGTGGTAAATCTGTTCTGATTATTCCCTATCTAAGGGTGCTGAGTTCATGCTGACCACAAGGGATACATCAACTGCCCTTAATTGTTGGGTTTTGTAGTACTTTTCTTCCCATTAAAACTATTCAAATTAAGATTAGTGCAGTTTTGAAGATTGAATTTTAGAACCATTGTAATGTGTTGTTAAAAAGACTAACTTAAAAGGTTTCTATTTCAGTTCTGTGCAACTAGCTTTCTATCTTTTTTAACATTGTGAATTCTGTGGATTATGTTAAATTTACAAATACAACAGAAGAAAAAACTAATGGTCCATGAGGATAGAAATGTGGATAAGGAAACTTTCATTTCTGTTTTCAGAATCTCATTACTGGCATAATAAACCAGAACTCTATAAACTCAGTATCTAAGTGGGTTTTGTAAGTTGAAGAAATCAGAATATAAGCAGATATTAAAAGGAAATTTATAAAGCATTCACATTCTAATGAAATCTGCAATACAGGAAATTGCTTCAGGGTAAGAACAATACTGAATGGAAGCAATAAATGATAGTAATTTTATTCTTCAATCTGTAAGTACAAGATGGTTTCAAGGAAATTGTTGTGGCATAATGGGTGGAGAGATCTTTTTACTGGAAAAGATAATGAAAAAAATCTGTGCTCTTAACTATTTTGAGAAACTAAGAAATATTTTGACTGAAGACTAAAATTATAGCAATTGTAATTAAGGAAATTCTTTAGAAAACCGGAGACAATAGTTGTTTTTGATATTTTAGCTTGAGACTGGTGGTAGGTATATATGAATGAGAGTCAATGAAATTGTAATTTGAGCAATAGCTGAATCCGAGCCTACCAAAGGAGGAAAAAAACAAGAGGAACAAAGAAGTAAACTTTGTCTACTTCCTGTAAAACAAGTTTGCATAAAGTCACTACCTTAAAACTAGAGTGAAATTACAGGAGGAAAACATGTATGTGGGAATGAAAGTGTCTGTTTTCACTCACAGTGCCTTTACACTAATGTCAGAGGGAATGACTGTGAACATTCATATCTCAGTGTTGAGCAACTGGCAACAGAAGCTTCAGGAGTCTAAATTTTTTATCTGAGGATGATCTTAGGTTTTAATAGATTATTCCATCTTAAATGTCTTATATGTACCAATGACATAGGAAGTAAGAGTCTTCCAGTATGGGAAGTTAGTGGGTTATTCCGTCTTTAGAATGAAGCCTAAGTTGTACAAATTTCCATTTATGTTACTTCTTACTCCTCTCAAACAGAGCTTGCAAAAGTAGCAAAGTTTTCCTTGCTCCTCTCCACAATATATTTTTCTTTTTAACCATCATGGGAAGTGTATATAAAATTACCAAGGAAGAAAAAAAGGACTTTTAAGATGGCTTTAATTCCCTAAGAGCAGAGGACATTAATAGAATTCTGTATGTAAACATATAAGTTTGTACATGTTGTGGCAGCAGCTGATGCATGTGACAGGTTTTTTTTTTGTTCTTTTTTTGTTTGTTTGTTCGTTTGTTTGAATAAATGTTAGTTCTTCTTTCATAATGTCAGTTTTATAATTTGAGGGAATTTTTTTTTCCCCTGAGACACTTCTAGTGTTTGTGGGGAAGAGAAGAGGTAGCCATAGGTATTCTCCCAGCTGGACCTTCTTTCCTGTTCACCGCTCAGTTAGAAGGTTTTACCATTCTGGTACCAAGATGCCAGAGCTTTGTGCTGTCATGTCAGTAGTATTTAATGTTAAATAGACAGTCAAATGAAAATTAAATCTGATTGACAGTCAGTAAGAGCAATGCACACCTGTCTGGTAAATATAACAGGCTGCAACTTCAAATAAGGAGTAATGCAGTACAGCCTCTGAATAATGGACTGTCTCCCTGCAGCATTGAACCTCTCCCCTACTGCAGTCCTGACACAAGGAGAATTTTAACAGTGGCTGTTTTCACTCATCGTGTGAAGAATTGAACATACTCTCCCTTGTGCCACAAGTGCTTCCTTGCTACTCTTTAATCATCGTTCCTTGAATATAGTCTCACTTTTCTTAGCTATTGGAAAAACAAAAGCAGTCCTTACACATTTTATCATATATATCATATACAAGTGTTTTGTGATGCTCTGATACTGCATAATGCTGACTACTTTGTCATCTATATGGAGTTGTACAGATCACAGAGTACTCAGCACTATACTGTACTTCCACAGGGATCGATTCTTATATTCTAGGGGAACTAGAGGCCTGTCAGTCTGACCTCGGTGCTGGGGAAGGTTATGGAGCAGATTATCTTGAGTGCCATCCCATGGCACGTACAGGACAATCAGGCAATCAGGCCCAGTCAGCATGGGTTTATGAAAGGCAGGTCCTGCTACAGCAGCCATATGCCCTTCTGTGACAAGGTAACCTGCTTAGAGGATAAGAGAAAGGCTCTGGACATTGTCTACCTAGACTTTACTAAAGCTTTTGACACTGGGGTGCTCATGGCCTGGATGAGTGTACTCTTTGCTGGGAAAAAACTGGCTGGATGGCCAGGTCC
>NW_010398528.1:0-7584 GCF_000710305.1 Buceros rhinoceros silvestris
GAAGCCTCAACCCCTTCTTCTCCCCGCAGATCTTCCAATGGAGGCAGCTGGAGAACCTCTATTTCCGCGAGAAGAAGTTTTCGGTGGAGGTGCACGACCCGCGCAGGTGAGTGCCGAGAGATGAGCCGTGCCGAGCCGGGCTTTACAGTCCCGAGCCGGGCTTTGCAGTCCCGAGCCGGGTCGAGGTGAGCCGCGTTCCCCGTCCTGCTATGCGGTGCTAGCAGCTCTTGCTAGCTGGGGAACCCGTAAGCAAGGGACAGCGGGTACGAAGCCGGGGGCTGCTGCTTTGGGTTCGGGTGAGTGTTTCGGAGGATGTGTTTCCCCTCGGCTCTTAGCGGTATTTTTATTTTTTCCTTCCCTCTTTTTGGCACCTTCTGACCCCAGGGCTGTGCAGTGCTGGTTCCCCGGCGCTGGTGCCATCAACCCCCGTGCGTGAAAGGGGGGGTTGCCTTGTCCCCGTGTTGCACTTGGAGCCTGGAGATGGGCGCCAGATTTTGTACTCACTTGCTTCCTTGTAAATAAATATTCAGTAGTGCAACTGAAAGGAATGGCACAGTACCAGAGGTTTATCGGCAGTCTGGATGAAAGCCCATCTGTCTTTTTGGCACAGCAGCCTCTTTTAGTTCCTTCAGAAGCTTAACGTGGGAGAGAATGAGTTCAAGTGACTGTGCTGCATCTAATCAGCGCGTTCTGCAGCTCTCACTCATTTGTGTTAGTGGGTGGTTACTGCAGACAGTGACCAGTGTGTATATTGCTCTGTGAGTTGTGCTTGCGAAAAGCAATGTCCCACTTGCAAAGTATGTACGAATATGACTGACGGAAACCAGGTCTCTTCCCAGACCGATCTGATGTGCCGCTGGTAGTAGCATGTTTTGTGGATCGCCCAGCTGTGAGCCAGTTTCACCTGTTTCCCGTGCCTTTCTGTGTACGAACATACATACTTTTATTAGGGGGATTCTGCATGCTCTTTCTGTGTTTATTTGCCCTCATAGGAGCATGGTCACACCAATATAATGGTACCTGTCCTCGTAGGTGCATTTTGTTAAAGCAGAAACTGAGTAGAGGCGCTTGTGTCATTGTGCAGCTCCAGGTCAGCAGAGCCGTGAAGCATCTGCTTGATATTAACCATGTAAATAGTCACATGAAATCTAGCAGAACAAATTCCCAAAGCTCAAAATGCGCTGGAAGATCTTCCAGCAGTGGGAGCTGGGGGTGGTGCACTCCTTCCCCCACCAAGCCTTCAGCAGCGGGCGAGCCATTAGAAACGCGTGCTGCAAGTTGCCAGCAGTGAGAAGCCCCTGAACACCCAGGCTGGCCATTTCCTGGAAGCAGCAATTAATTGCAAGGAGAAGAAAGCAAATAGCTCTGGGACATTAAAATTGCGATGATGTTTGCAACTCAGTATCACGTATGAAATGTGACCGCACAGAGGAACTTCCATCTCATTTGTATTTAGATTATAGGAATTACTGACATGGAAGAGCTTCTGGTTTTTATTCCATTGTGTTGTTTCCCTGAATCAACACCAGGAGAACAAAACCCTGTCCCAGGTAGTCAGCCTGGTACTTTCTCACTACAAGGGAATTAATGTGGTTGGTTGTTACATCCAGAGAGTACCACCATCCAGGTCTATCTGGTACTCTGCCTGTGAAGCAGCAAGGCACGTTGCAGTGGCATGGTGGGAACGCAGCTCAGGTTATAGTCTCCCAGCCAAGTGGGATGGACTCCTGTGAGTTGTTCGGCGTGTAGAGGCAGAGGAGTAGCCAACACAGCGCTCTCTCCACATTCCTCTCCGTGTAGCCAAACCAGAGCCTGAGTCAGCGAAGCCACGCTCGCAGGAGTGCAAGCACGGCTCCATGGCTGTGGCCAGGGCTGGGAGCACAATGTATGATTTTAAGCCCTGCCTCTGCTCGTGGCTTCCTGTCCCCAAACAAGCCATTTAACCTCTTTTCATTGCGGTTACTTATCCCAGAAAGGAGGAAATTACATGTTTTAGGGGTTATTGACAGGGTTAATTCCACAATGCACGTGGCATGTGTGGGGGGAAGTTATGAAAAAAACACCCATGGGCCATCTCTTGCAGGTTCCTAGAGGACAGCTGTGAAAAGCAAGTCCACAGCTCTGACCAGCTTAAGTCTACACACTTTCTAATGGGGTCTGCAGTTTTCGTAGAATCATAGACTTGTTTAGGTTGGAAAAGACCTTTAAGACCATCAAGTCCAACCATTCACCCAGCACTGCCAAGTTTTGATGGGAAACATGTACAGATCCTAAAAAGAAAAAAAAATGGAACTCACTGCTCTTTAAGATGAGAAGATGAATGGCTTGCAGAGTATGTTTTTGAGAGTTCAAAACGAGTAACTGCATTTGAACTGAAGAGATGACCCCCGAGTTCAGGTTTTAGTCCATGTTTGAGTGCCTTAATGCCTTAGAGCCTTATATGCTGATGAGCTGCAGTGCTTTGTGTCCCTTCAACTAATGTAAAGCATCCAGAGTTGGATCCCCCCTCCATCCTCACTTCAAGAGCACCTCCCAGCACATCCTTCATTTCCTGTCCAGTGATAGGGATGAGGCAGCCCAGCATCCATCTTCATTAGGACCATCAGTCACTATCCTGTTGCATACAGAGGGAGTTTTCTCACAGGAACAATACTTAAAATGGGACAAGGTGTTCTGCTCCCTTTGCATGGAACAACTCAGCCCAGAGTAACATTTAAATAGGAGATCCCAGTTGTCTCAGACTGTTTGCATTGGCCATGGCTCTGTCCTCAGAGAAATTTCACTCTGATTTCTAGCTTCACAATTTGACTTCTAACACATTTTGCAGCACCGAAAAGGTCCCGACACAAGAGCTGTCAGCCCTCTCCCGGGCTGAACCCAGCCAGCTGTTCCCATTTTGCTGCAGAGTTTTGCTTCTCTTTTGTTCTTGGCTCTATCACAACTTGCTTTGACTGTATGCCTCCCCTCCCCACTTCGCCTCCAATTTTGGACAGGGCAGTAGCCCACAGGCAGCAGAGAGGTGGCCAGTGCAGAAGGGGAGCCATTGCCTTAGCAGGCTTGAGGACTTCCAAGTGATGGTAAAAGAGTCGACCATCCCTTGCACTGCAGGTAGACTCCTGGGCTGTCCTGCAGTGTCACCTCCACATCTGAAAACCACAGAGTGCCTGCTGGCTACGGACTGTGGCAGCCCCTTCACAGCACACGCTGCCTCTTGCACTGGCCCCTCTTCACTATCCATGTACCTACGTGAAAGGCTTTAACAGAAGTGTCACAGTTCTGAGCTGGCCTCTGTACCCCTGCTCCCATTCATTTCATAATCGTTCTCCACCACAAGACTCTTCTGAACAGACTGGAGAGGAGGACCTCATTTATTTGGGCTCTGTAGATCAGTGGCTTGGTTTACTCCAGCCAGTGCTCCATCCCTGCCGTGGGAGGGGTTCTGCAGACCAGGACACTGCAAGCCTGTGTGTGCTGGTGTGCCGGTGTCAGGAGCTCTGCTGGTGTGGTTAGAGTTGGGGGCTGGGGAGGAATAATCAGGCAGTTTTGTACAGCTGCAAAAGCAGGGGGAAACCTAACCTGTGGTTCTTGCTAATATTTGAGGGCAATTGGGAGTCCCAGAGAAGAAACATTTAGCTCTTATTTTTCCTGGTTTTATATTCACTCAGCTAATCACTGAGTGACATTCTTCTCTCCAGGGCGCTAGGCAGCTCTCACCGAGCCCCACAACTTCCCTTTCCCATGCCACATGGCAAGCCCTGCTGTATCTGTTTACAAGTGGGGAAATCAAGGTACCTGAAGAGTTTCTCCCATTTTTCCTAAAGCAGCCATTGTGGATCTTTAGTTGTCTTCTGGGTCCTAACAGTTGAGAGCCACCATCCAAAGCCAGAGGTAGTGGAGGGTATGAGGATTTGGCCTCAGGTGTCTTCTCAGCCTCGGAAGAGACGCAGAGAATTCACACATGCTTGGGCATTGGTGACTCGCCTGGGACATGTAGCAAGTCAGCATCAGCTCAGCCAAACCCAGGAATACAATCTGAACTGGACAAACTGGATGATCTTCACTGTTAGTCTTCTGGAACTCACTAACTTGAGGAGTTTTTTAAAGTAAATACTTTCCTGACTTGATTAGCTATTTATTGCTGTTCTCTAAGAATTCTTCTCCCATTACTGCAAGGATGTGTACGGTAAAGACAGTAGCTTTTACTATGAGGTCTGTGATAGGTTCTGCCACAGAAAACAACCCGAGGAAACCTTGGTGTAACCACAGTTTGTTGTTTTCTCCTCTCCAGGGCATCTGTGACCAGGAGGACTTTTGGGCATAGTGGCATTGCTGTGCATACGTGGTACGCCTGTCCAGCACTAATAAAGTCTATCTGGGCTATGGCCATTAGTCAACATCAGTTCTACCTGGACAGAAAGCAGAGCAAGGTAAGCGTGTCGGAGGTGGGACGTGCATGTTTCAGTGGGTGAGTCCTTCGCACTCTCCACAGTCTCAGCAAGGTCGAGTCCAGATGGCAGCTCCTTTCCTTCCCTCCGTTTCCAACTGACTCCAAAATACCTGCTGGCTTTAGCCAAATTGAGCAAATTTGTATCGAATTCTTGTCTGTGGGAGTGAAGGTTGAGAGAAAAATTGTTCTGAACTGTGGCCAAATTGGAGGAGCTAACATTTGCAGGCATATAGGGTCGCGCCCCTGTCTGGATGGTTTCCACATGTCTTCTGGTTCTTGAACTATCATAAAGTTAGGGCAGCTTCCAATAATGAAGTTCAAAGTAGCTTCATACTCTACACCTGTTTCTGAATCCTTCTTGCTGTCTTTTGCTTTTTACTTATTGTATTTTCCTAGAAATGTGGGGAAGGGATATTATTTCTCTCTCTGCACAGAATCTCACAACAGGAGGCGAGGCAGGATGCTGACAGCCTGGCCTTACAAGAAACTGTCTTGATCTGGTGCTGCACAAAGGGCTACTCAATGCACAAAAGAAACCACCTTGAAACCAGAGGAGTGTGTGTTCCCCTGCTAATTCCTTTCATCAACAGTAGTTTTAGGCATACCCAGAGCAGCAGGAGACCACTTTGATCACTTTGAGATCATTTTGAGACAGAAGAGAGGCTTCTCATGCAGACATCTCTCTCCATATGAGCATGCTGGTGTAAAACTTCACAGAGAAGATAGAGCCCATGTCGTTGAGTGGGTCCATTCTTACCTGCATTGCCTCTTGTTTCTGGTGAAATGGCAGGAGCATGCAGGGTCATTCTTCTCCAAATGGCTGAAACAATCTTAACATCCTGCGATTGCCGAAAGCACTGCCTGTGTTTTCAGGCAAGGGCTGCTTCCACCTGCACACATCACAGGCCCTGTCCCTATCAGGTCCCTTCATGAGCCAGTTCAGCCCAATAAAATGGCAGAAAAATACTTCTTTTTCCTGTTTTTCTTTCCTGCATTGTTTTTCTGCCAGTTAAATGAATGGAATTGGCTTGCTGAAATTACATGAAGGGCCATCAGTGTCACATTAGTCTAGCTCACTCTAAATCCTTCTGACATTGCTTTCCCCATCACGATCTCTGTGACTTTGTTATGGAGTGGGTAGGATTTTTTGATGCCTTGGCCAGGACACATGGTTACAGTCACTTTGGCCGTGTCCCATCTAATGCCAAATACCAGGAGTCATCTTAGTTGCTCTGAGCTATATTGAATTTAGGGGTGTAGCTAACTTCCACCTCTGCCTAAGTGCCAGCTGTGAGCACAGACGAAATTGCACACTCACTCGATACCAAGTAATGCTTTCCTGTCCCCCTCCTCTGCCCAGCACCACCAGGGCAATGTGTAGTCCTCTCTGTTTTGCTCTCAACAAAAGCAGCTCAGCAAACAAACAGAAGTTTGGGTTTATTTGCTTTTAGCCAGATGGATTTGCTGATCTAGCTGCAAGGTATTTAGGTCACAAGCAACCAACAAACAAAAGGAGATTCCCTCCTCTCGTTTCTTCGGTAAGAAACTGGGTCTCTTAAATGCCCAGGACTCGCCTTCAGCGACTTCTTTTGTTGTTGGCAGATTGTGTTTCAATCTGATCTCCCGTCTCTTACACTCCTACAGACAGCACCACTCCACCAGCCCTCGTTTGTCAACCTGTCACGTCTGTGACCACATCAGTGTACTTTGTCACAATAATCCCGGTGGTCACGGTGAGGCTTTGAAGTTAAGACATGCAAATATTTTTGTCCCTTTCTCTTAAGCGACCTGGTGGTTTAGTCTGTTGTCCTCATCTTTGACGTGATGCTGTCAAGGTTGATAGATCCATCAGTTGTAACTGCTCTCTTCAGTCCATCCTGCTGGTCATGTGCACTTTTCTCTTGAAAACCAATACAACATATTCCAGAGTGGGGTGATGTAAAATATCTTCTTTTCAGCTCTCAAGGGCTTAGACAAACATTTATTTGAGTTTCAGGTCACTTGAGTTTGTATTCCCTTAAATCTCAGCCCCTACTTCAGTTGAATCTCCAGCTTCAAAGCCAGACTTAGATATTCTTTCCTTTCATGTCTAAACTTGGCATTTCACATCGTTTTGTCAAGAGAAAGAAAAATAAAAACAAACTTAGAAGAAAAAGACTGCTAGAACTCACTGCAGCTGAGCCTTCACTCCAGTGCTGTAGGTTAGATGGCAGGGGACAGGACATAGTGATAAAGCAAGTGTGAACTCTCTGCTCCTCACATAACAGGGCACTGGCTGAGATCTCGGCCTTCTGCACAGCTCCACTGGAAAAAAAACCCCTTCATTTCATACTGAAAAGAAATAAATTCAGCTTTGCCTGGATTTTGACCCTCTTGCAAGGCAGTGAGGTCCCAGCCTTCTTTGCAGCCTCACTTTGCATTGAACTCCTGCCAACTCACTGAGTTCCCAGTGTCTCGTTCCCTGCTGATCTCTCTCTCCCTCCTTGCAATCGAAGCGTAACGTGGAGACTGAAAAGATCCCCAGCTTTCTGAGTGAACATGTCAGCATGCAGCTCCCCTGTCAGCTTCCCTTTTTTTCATGAGGCAGATGCGGCAGGACTTCAGGGGTTGTCTTTTCTCTGCTGACTGCACTGAATCAATCAAATGTTTGGTCTAGAAGCCTTGAGAAGTACCATTTTGTGGGAATTTCCAACAGCACATTCCACCAAGCACGAGGCTTTTTGGCTGAATAAACCAGTGGAAAATAGGCCAGGGGTTTCAAAACATCACCTGGAGCAAAGCCCCATCACTGCAAGCAAGAGGGATAAATTCATCCCTAGTGTCCATCTACACTTGCATTTCACTGATGGATTTTTTTCACCCTCTGACCCTGTCAGAACAACACTGGAGATCAGTTTGGCCCCGTGCTTGGAAATGACTCGTGAATGAGCCAGTCTCCCTCCATGTAAATGAGACTTGGCAGGTCTGCACTAAGTGCTGTAAAATTTTTGAGCCTGGAGGGGCTGCAGGGCCCCGGGGAGCGCTAATGGGATGTAATCTAGCTTTCCGCTGTTGTGCTGTCAGTACAAAGTCTAGCCCAGGCCTCGCGCTGGCTGCTGCTCAGTGGCCTGTATGGAATGAGCCGTTGATCTGATTCC
>NW_010398528.1:7649-15757 GCF_000710305.1 Buceros rhinoceros silvestris
CTGTCCGAAGCACAAGACCCACCCGACACTGATTGGCGTTGCTGCAGGGAGCAGAGACAGCAGGGATTGAGCAGCATGGAAAAATAACTCCATTCCTTTCAAGAGATGCTCTGTCCCCATGGTGTAGTGCAGGGCACCATCAGCACAACTGCGATCAGATCTAAAACTTCCTCCTGTGGCTTCAGTGGGTTTGGGTTGTACCCTCTGTGGATAAAACTTGCTCTGCCCTGCTGATCCTTTATCTGGTCTCTTCTGGCTGGTTTTTCCTTTCTCCTGGCTCCAGGGATGCCGGGCTTACATCATTTTTTCATTCGCCCTACGTAGGGCCCACTCACAGCCAGTGCTGGCTTGGCAAGGATCACAGCAGCATCTAGCAGCATTGCCTTCACTCAGCATTTCAGCTGGTGCCTAGTCAAACAGGTAGGGCAAGAGCGTGCCCTAATTTGCAGACTGAGTATGAGTGGAAATAAACTACAGGGCTTCTTGCTGAACTATCCTACAAATACAGGAAAACCACTGCCTCGCAGAGTGGGAGGGCAGGATCTGTCTGTGCAGGCTTGGGGTTGGTACCCTTCCTAGACGTCCACTGCAAGGACTCCGTATGTTGGGTTAGGCAGGTCCTGGTTTTGATCATTGTGGCAGTTCCTGGGGTTATACAAGGGATACATAACCCTACCTTTATGTGGGGTCATACAGCATATATACACCTGCAGGGGATAAATCACCAGGACAGCAGCAGTCTGAAGACTTACTACCTCCAAAGATCCAGCATTGCAGCAAGACAGCAGTTCATGCTTAGGCTTCTTATCAACACTTGAGTAGCAGGAAATCTTGTTAGATAAAAGTAGTGACTTCCCTCTTCACCTACAACTAACCTTCCAGAGATATTCTAAGAACATGTTTCACAGACCTTGTTTCAGACCAGAAATGTCAGATCCAAGAAGCTAAAAGAGTGCTGTCCTTCTCCTAGGGCTGATTCTGGGGAGGGGCTGTTGGAAATGAAGAGTGTCTAACTGGTTGTAGCATTAGTTTAAGAGAGACAGTACTGGTTGCCTGATCTGTTCTAGTATCTTGGCTGGTAGTTCAGCCTCTCAAATGAGCAAATACACACGCGCTTTTGTTGTGGAAATAAGCTTGTGAGACATTCGGGTACCTCTGAATGGTAATGATGGAGCCTGTAAATACCCGAGAATGTTAAATGATGATGATTGTAATACTACTGAGGGTGTTTTCAGTATGAGGCTCTCCCAGTGCTGTTCTAAATTTGAAATCTTAAATTAATCTTAAAAATACAGTGTGCAACAGGGAGACATTTTGCTTCCCTTATTGTTTCACTGATGTGCAAACAGAGGCAGGGGATCACTAAGAACTTAACCTTAAGTGTCTTGCCCAAAGCCCCACAGCAAATCAGTAGCAGAGCTAAAAGTGAAGCTCAGTGTGGTGAGCATTCAGCCGCCAGTTCAGCCTTAGTTCTTATTAAAATGATTTCTGCTTCCTGAGTATGTGAAATAACACTGAAAATCCCATCACAACAAGCGTTCCTTATATTCGCATCTCATGATAGTTCCAGTGGGGACAGATCACAGCTTAATACGTGGACGTCAATGAGCTTCTGATTTGTTAGGATTTGTTAGCACTGTAGCTGAACTGTATGACTAGGGCTGAGATTCAGTTCTGGCCTTGAGGAGATGCAGAGGTGAACGTTAAGGTGAACTAGGGCTTCACCATCCTGTTGACCAAAAGTTTCTGTGTGGCTGGAGAGCTGCAGCACAATGTTCCTACAACTTTCTGAGAGTTCTGGGAAATGGAAATTGCAAGGCCAGGCTCATTGCTTGACAGCACAGGACTTGCAAGATTTGGGCAATGGGCCGCTCTCCAAGTTCCTTCCATCCATGACTGAGGAGCTCACATGAGGTCAGGGAGCAAGAAGCCAGTTTCCAGGTTGGAGCTGAAATAGCTGTCATCTTCGTGTGCCATGTTACAGACAGCTTCTTCCTGGTTGTCAGTTCCCTCCTTGTTAGTATGGTTTGTTAACTGAAGTAAATTCAGCAATCAATACCTGAAATAGAGCTCAAAGCACAAGCATTAGTTCAGAAGAGGCAGGAGGAAATTTTCCATGTGGACAAATTATTCCACAATGGCTTGATGAAAAGTTTCCTTGTAGTTTTTTTTTATTGAAATGTTTGGAGATGACCCCAGTCAGAACTGAGATAGAGGACCTGAGAGGCTTTGGGATTGTTCTAATGTGGCAGTTGTTATTTTCAGGTGATCCTAAGCCAGGCTGTACTAGTCACAAAAAGGGCTGAAAAATTCCTGTTGTCACCGGAGACATCCTCATATGTTGGGTTCATCTTCCTGGTGGTGCTAAAGCTGTAACTGAAGGGCCTTCCCCAGCAACTTTGATCAGTGTTCTCGACCCTCTTGTTCATGTTAAATGCCTGTTGGATGCTGTCAGGAGAATGGACTGGGGAGAGATGGTGAGCTGCTGAAGATGGGCGTTGTCTGGCAGAGGCAAGGCAGCCACTAGGACTGAGTGAGCCCAATCCTGCAAGCAGCCACTGTGCTCCTTTCGTTGCTCAGTGCTGTTAATCCACTTGCTCTGAACGGTTTCTGCCTTTGTCAGCTCTGTGGGCATAACCACATTTGAGCGTACTGCTCAGCAAAGAGGAAATTCTGGGGTTACCTCACCTAAAATTTCTGGGCATCTTGTCTCAAACCCTTCTCATAACCAATGGAGAAAGGGCATCTTAGGCAGTCAGCTCCTAAGATAGGTTTACGTAGTGTGTGCGTTTACTTTCCCCTGGACGTGCCTAGACTGTTGACATGTGGTGGTGTACGATGGATGACTCCTCACCCTAGTATGGCCAGTTTCTGAGCTGGGGCTGTCTGTTGTTTCTTACTGGCGTGATGTTCATGTTCTCAGGAGGTCCCTCACCGTAGGGGCATTGCGTGCAGCTTGTTAGTCTGGATCATAACCTGGACATGTTTTCCTGCCAGTATTCTCTTCCAGCTTCTCATGATAGCCTGTTTAAGCCCCACTGAGTCTTGGTCATTGCAGATTTGGAAAGGCCCCTCCTGGCTTCCTTTAGATACTAGAGATGGTCTTTGGCCTTTGGGCTTTGCAGTTTATTATGTTGGCATTTCTGAAGGTTTCTTATTGTCTATGGTAACTCAGACACTCCATACATAGTTTGTTTGAGAGGGAAAAATGTCCATGGCAAAGCAGAGAAAATAACAAACAACAAGAAGCAATGCCAGAATTGCCCCCACTTAGGAATGTAAAAAGTGCAGTAGGGAATACCAGGCCAGATTGCTTCTATTCTTGTAAAATAATCAAAGTTTGCTGTGGAGGCCTGTTTCCTGCCACAGCAAAAGGACTTTTTCTTTCTGTGAACTTTAAGGAAGTGCTAGATCATTGCTAACTCCTGTGTCTGTGTCCAGTCCAAGATTCATGCTGCAAGAAGCCTGAGTGAGATTGCGATTGACCTGACTGAAACTGGAACACTCAAGACCTCAAAGCTGGCCAACATGGGGAGTAAAGGCAAAATTATCAGCGGCAGCAGCGGAAGTCTTCTGTCATCAGGTAGGTCCTTTATCTGGTAACTGGAGAGAACATGGTGAGGCCATGGCCATGATATAGTGGGGAGCAGTCAGAAGCTGCACTGCAGAAATGAAAGTCACTTCCCTTTAGCCATTCTGTCTGTCCAGGTGTCAGTCTGTCTCTCAGCACGTTGCCCCACAAACAGCACAGGCAGCAGCTTTCTCCTCTCTCATTAACACTGCCCGTTTCCTCTTTGGCCCCAGGATGTCATCTCCAGCCTCTCAGTTTCCAGCTGACACCTGGTTTTTCTTCACCGTTTCTACCATAATTGCCTCTTGGCAGCCAGCTCATCCCTAGGCAGTTGCATTTGTGAAGGAGCTCCCAGACAGCAGTGAGGAAGCAATCAGCCAGTGCAGCTCACTAGGGAAACTGAAGCTGGAAATTGGTGATATCCCTCAGCAGTGCTGAAGCAGGGTGGCTTCTTCACAGAGTACACATTTGCCTTGCCGCTCTTTTGCTGGAGTTTGCCTGGTTCCAGGCTCCAGAGAGCTATTCTCAACCACTCTCCACCATACTAGGGGGGGACCTAGAGGTTTCTTTTTGTGGCTTAGAGCACCTTCCTGTTTTGATGAAGACATAATCTGTGAAAGAAACCCAAGAGGAATTGATACGGAGAAGAGCTAGAGCAGGAGAGAAGGACCAGGGAAGAGGAGGCAGGAACTTGTCTGTATTTCTTTGAAACACTTCTGCCAGTCTGAACAGGGCAAGCTGTGTGTAAAGCAGTGCTAAACGTCACTCCACGAACAAAGCAAGGATTGATAGTTTGCAAAGAACTTTTAGCTGCTCAGGTGAGAAGCTCCTCAGGGGGGCAGAATTGCTGGTTTCACTGTGATTAACACTTCCAGTCGATTAAATGCCTTCTGTTAAGCGTCGCATCAAGATACCGAAACTGATTGTGTTGAGATGTGTAACACCAGAGAATAATCTTCCCATGGTCAACAAGGGAAGAGTCCATCTAAAAGCACAAATGCTTCGAGACTGAACCCACACTAGTGCAGTAGAGTAGCTTTCCATCCCTGCGTCTTTCATGTCTCTGAAATGCCATGCTTTCCTGCATGGGAAATGACCAGCAAGCAGTTAAAATGTGCAGTGCTGACAGAGCTCCAGAGCTGCCTGCTGTGCCATTCCTTGCCTTGCCTACAAACAGAGATACCTTTCTGCTCCTTAGGTCCTCCTGATGCAGTGTACAATCCCCTGTCTGTGCCTCCAGTTGCTCAGGGACTTGCAGTAGCTGAGCAGCTCCTGGACTGGTGTTGGGTTGTTGGAACTCTGTTTGTTTGGCATTTTTTCCAGTTCTCCTGCTGGAAAATAAGTAACATTAAGTACCCCAAGGAAGTTCTTAAGGTCTTTCCAAGATCTCAGCCTCCTGGGCACCATTCCCAAGTTTGTGAGAGCTACTCAGTAGTAATCCTGTTTTCATCTTAATACACTGACTTTTTGCTGTGCTGGAAAAAAACATGGGGGTTGCATCTGCTCTCATGCTGGGAGAGCAGTAGCCAGGTTAAAGCCAGTAGAAAATGAGGCCCGTAAAAGCTTCTCTAGGGCCAGCACCTATCAGGGTTATGTGGATAGAAATCCCAAACTGGGAGCTGCCCACGCTTTTATTTCTGTATTTTATTGTTCCCTGCTCATATTCCTTCTGGCTGAGAGCGGGGTTTGCAGACTCAGCAGAATTGCGCTAGTGCCTAATCATGAGCAACGTTCATTGACCAAGTGAGTCACTTCTTCTGGCCTGGGTAGGTGGATCGGTGTACCTGGATGCCCGTGTAGGACTGTATGAACCTCTGTCTTGGTTGAGGTGCTGCTGGTGGGCAGGCAAGCATGGATCCCTCCAGGTTCCTGTGTTCAGAGGTGCCTTTAGGTCCTGCCAGCTATGAGGACAGGGCTCTTCCCAAAATGTCAAGAAGAGCTGCTGGGCTTGCTGCTGCTGTGTGCCTTCCAGTAACTACAGGCACACTTGTGGAGGGAGGGAAGTGTAGAGAGAGGATGTCTGGCAGAGGAGGACAGATACCAGAACTGGAGACCGTACATTGCTTTCACCATATCACCCAGACCCCTCTGCTCCAAGAACCCCTTCCCTGGAGCCCCACTGGCAGAGATGACCCAGCCCTGTCCCACTGGATGGGAGGGGACATTTGCTGCCTGTCCTGCTGGGCACAGTCTCTGGCTCTATCCCAGCCTTTGCATTTCCTCCCATTGTGCTGAAGATTATCGGCACATAGTCACAACAATGATGGGTTATCGTGGTACAGCCTGCGCACTGGAGAGAATAAGTGCAAATGATTAAGTGGCCACAGTAGATTTCCAGGCTATAAATACCTCAAGTGACTCGAAATCACAAAGGCAGAACTGAATTTTTGTTTGCCCCCACTTCCCTGCCATTCTCTGCTGTTTTTTTCTTGGAAATTACTTGTAGACATTTCCTCTCCCCATCTTGCTCCTCACTGAAGGGGCTGTCAGTACCATGGGGAGTACACCGAGGCTGGCACGTCTGCCCTGGGTTTGCAGCAAGGCTGCAAGGAAATATTTGTTGTTGCTTCCAGCTGTCACGCTGTCTGGCCAAGATCCTGCTGTGCAGTGTGAGGCAGTCACTGCCCCACACCCCGTACAGTCTCAAGACCCGGCAGCGGGGAAGTGGAGTCTTATACAGGGACAGTGACTTCTCCATTGTCACAGCAGCTCAGGGCCAAAGCCTAAGCTCCTCTGTGTTTGCCAGCTTGTCGATCCCAGTCTGGGTCCACTGTAGAGTTGTAAGTTTGATCTTCCCAAGTGCATTTCTGACAAGTTACTCTTTAGATTTTGACCTCATTTGGGCTCTGAAGGGAGCACCCAAAACACTGGGCTGTTGAGACTTAGCTCAAGGATCTTCTGCTCATGATCTCTGGACCATCCCTGGACATCTGGGGCAAGATTTGCCCAGGAATAAGAGCCCTGCTTTTACACTGGCATGAACCCTAATCAAAGCCAGCAGAGGTCATTATCAGAGTGAAATCAGGTTAAGGTCTAATGTGGATTTTTTCTTCAGAGCGGTCTGTGCCCTAAGAACTCCGCAGGTCTCCTAGCTGACAAGGAGTCTGCTAGCTTAGTGCTGGGCTGAATCCCAGAGTGCCTTCTTCATCTCAGTGGACAGAGGAGAAACCATAGAGGAGCACCTCTGCTTGAGCTCTGCAGACATGTTTGAGACGCCTCTGTCCCCCTGAGCCCCATTCCTTCATCCGCAGTGGAGGTTTCCTGTGCAGGGGCCTGTTTACACTTGAAAATGCCATGATGGAGCCCAGCCAGCCGGTTCTCTGTCCCCCGCCACTCCATCTGGAGGGGCTGTATCCCAGCTGGACCGCCCTGGCGGGTGTCAGGACAGATAAACAGCACCCACATGGTCTCCAGCACAGCCCACGAGCACGGAGGCTCAAGAATACGAGTCACCCAGAGGATATCTGAGCATATCCTGTGTGGAGCAGCTCCAGCTGGGCTCCTCTGCGCCATGGAGGATATCCTATTTGTCTGGCAGAGACAAGAGATAGCGGCTGCCTGAGGTCGCTGGCTGTTGTGCACTGACATCCTGGCGCAGTGAGTCATCCCGGGCTCTGACGTGGCGCAAGCGTGGGGGGACCTTCCCGCTCAGGGGACAGCCTTCCACGAGGACCTCAACCAAATGCCAGCAAGCTGGAGCCAGCAACCGGATGTAGTGTGAAGGGTTTGCCATATTTAGACGTGTTTTTCCTGGAGCAGGAGACTCAAAAAATGAGAAAGATCCTCAACGGTCTTACCTTGCCACTTGCCATTTTGTTGCATCTCTTTTCCCTCACAGATGCTAGCACCAAGCCTTAGTTCCCTCTGCTTTCTAGCATCCCATCTATCCTCCCTACTTTTTTTATGTCTCCCATTTATCCCTTTTCCAAGCTGGCTCCCTCTGTTAAAAAAGGTGGAGGAAGTGGGGACAAGCAGTGAGTCAAACGAGTCAAAATGGTGGCTCATGTTGCTGGTCTCAGCCCTTTGACAAGCTTTAAAACAAAGTTTGTCTTGGAGCCAACCCCTGGTAGCCAGGAGCCCCTGCAGATCTGCACAGGCACAGCACATCACCTTGGTCATATCCTTTGGGGGTGTGACTCACTTGCTTCACGTCCCCGTCAACATCACCAAGACTTGTCCTGACCTCACCAGTGTTGGAGAGATCAGACACCAGCTGGTTAGCACTGGTGAAGAAGTTTAGCCGTGAATTCTGCGGGAGGAGTGAGTTAGGCAGGGAGGACCCACATTTCATGTTCTCCTCAATGTCAATGGATGGAGAAATTGCCCAGAGAGGCCAAGTGGGTATGAGAAGATGAGTAGAGTATCCACACACCAACAGAGTATCAAGTGGAGGTTTAGGTCACCAAGACTTTAGGTCACCAAGACTTTAGGTCACCAAGACTTGTGTCCCACCCTGTATGTTAAGAAAGAAGGGACATGTATGGTTGTCTTGGCTTTGAAATTAAACCAGCAGCATCAGCTATTAAAATAGGCCCAG
>NW_010398528.1:15906-30013 GCF_000710305.1 Buceros rhinoceros silvestris
TTCCTGATGTCCACCAGAAGAGATGGCCCTGTGCTGGCTACCTGGTGTGTTTTCACAACCCTTTTTCTTTTAGGGACGTCAAATGATTCTGCAGAAGTGTGGGTTAAAATGCAGAGTTTGGTAAATCTTTGCACAGCAAGTGGGAAGGAGGCTGAATAATAATTTTCACAAGAAGGTTCAAAAGCCATACGAGGAAATTACACATTTCAGCAACATTTCTCCTGTTTACTGCATTAGGAATTAGCTCTAATTGTGGGAGATAAATTGTGACTGAAGAAAGTCAACCATTTCTGTTGCATCAGGAGCCTCTTGTGTAGGGCTGATCTTTCAGGACTGATTTTTCTTTCTTGATGATCCCCTTTGGAAGGCACTGGGCAGCCGTGACTCAGTGAGCATCACATTCAATAAGGCTGGTTTAAGGTAGTATCTGCTTGATTGGTTTGGTTTGTGCTGTTCTGTGATTATTTCTTTGGCCGCTTTTATGGCCTTTTGATTTGTTCTGACATTTTTGGGTCAACTGCCTCTGGGTTTAGAAGCGGGCCTGTGGTCACAGCTTTGCTCAAGGCTGGATTAATACATATTTATGAATAAAGAGCCTCTAATGGAAGCTATGAGCACCTCAGCAATACAAAGCACTGTGCTCTGCTCCTTCACAGGCATCTTGCACGGGTGTGATTTTTTTGACCGATCAAGTTTTCATTTGCTTTTCACCTGTGAGAACAAGCAGAGAATCCAACTCATAAAAATCTAATAATACATCTCAAAATAGTTCAGCTTTTAAAAAAATGATTAGATTAACCAAACAGCTAGAACAGAGCAGTGTCTGAAGGAGAAGCTTTGGGAAGGCATGAAGAAATAAGTAAGTCCTGCAGTATGCCCAAGGGATCATCCAAGTCAGGTATGGTCAAGCTGAAAAGATTCAGCATCTCAAACCATGAACTGAGAGCCCTGGCCTTTGAAGGCTCGCTACACTAGAAGAATTTATGATAGAAGGATACGCTTGGGAAAGGTTCATTTGAACTGGTTCATTAGTTAGACTTTGATTTCACTCCAGATGTGATCATGCACTTCCAGATCTCTCCCAGTTTCTTTGCTTTCTGAGAGGTGTGAAAAACATGGCAAAATGTGCTCTCAGTGGACACTGCCACCAACCACGTCAGGGTTGAAGCCAGCGTGGTTCTCACACCGGGCGAGCACAGCTGGAGCAGATGCCACGAACTGTCTGTGCTTGATTTGGGTCCATACCAGCTTCACCAGAAGCCATTTGTTTCCTTCTTGTCAGCACACCCCGAATCAGCAGAGGCGTCTGGCCAGGGTTCAAGCTATTCATATGCTTTTAAATGTTTCAGCATCTATGTAGCTGCTGTGGCAACCTGAAGTGCAAAAACAAATAGCTTTTAAAAATAAATCCAAGACTGGTGTGGAGGTAGGGAGCAGAGAGAGGAAGGAAAGGAGAAGAGCAGTTGAAAGGAAAACGCAGGTCATTAAAGTTGTCATAAAAGAAAAAAAAAGTGTTGAAACATCTGTTGGAATCATGAGCAACTTTTTACTGGCACGCAGCAGTTTGTTGGCAGTTCAGTGAAGAAATTCAGCAGTTCAGCTTTTGCGAGTAACTGCTCACCGGGGTTACTATTAAGAATTACTAAACGCTAGAGAGGGATTTCTCTGCCAGTGCAAACACAGGGCTCCTAGAAGAGCCCGCCAAGTTCTTGCCTCACAGATGTGTTTGCAGAATTGAGTTTTGTTCCTCTGTGAGGGCAAACCCAAATGAAATGAGAATGACTACAGCAGCTAAACAAACATCTTACCAGGAGACTGTCCTCCATTGTCTGATGATGCTCAACCTGGCCAACCTTTAGAGAGCCACTTTTCCACCTCCCCCGTTCCAGGATAGTCCAGTAAAAGGTGTAACAAAGCAGGGTGGCATTTCACAGAGTAAGTGCCAGCTCTCTTCCTGTACGAAAACTGCAGAAAATATTGGTGGAAAAGATCTGTGAGATTTTCTGCACCCCCTGGGCCAGTGCAGAACTATTTCATGTTATTGTTTGCCCCAGCCCTCTTCCAGTTTAGCTTTAATGGTCCGCTAGAATAGTAGCAATGAACGATGAAGCTGAAAGCACAAATTCCACTCTGTTTTGCTGCCAAAACAAAGAGTCATTCCCAGGTTCCTTCCAGAGCTCTGTGAAATGGCAACAACGTTTTCAACCTCCTTCGGCTGAGTGTTTTCACTGTACCCTTGGAGGCCAAGCTGCAAACACTCAAGCTGCTCACCCTCACGGTCCTACAGGTGCACAGAAAATTCCATGTAGCATTCTGTTGTATCTGACTCCTGCAGATAATAAAGGTCTGCTTGCTCTAGAGAAGAGGGGAGCCACACCAGAGTCCCCCCGAGACAGGAGATGCTGACACCACTGAGGACTAGGAGGAACCCCTTTGAAAGCAGTGCCAAGTCAAAGGGTTTTCTGCAGGCATAAACCTACAGTACCAGCACCAGGCACAATCCAGCTGCCTAAATGTAGGTGTCTGGTGCCATTTTACATGGATTAGAGAATCCCACTGCCTGTCCAAAACTGTGTGTCTCACAGGATCCTGTGTCCTATCTGCCACCCCATGGAAGACTTCTCAAATACTTTAGATTTCTTTTAGATGTGTGTGGCAACAGCAACCCCGAAGCCACAGCAGCCCTGTCAGTTCTGCCCAGCTCAAGACCCACAATGGAGTTTATTCAAAAGGGATCAGATACAGACTTAGGCTGAGTTCCAGAGCTGCATGTGGGACAGGGCTTTAGAGTATGTGTAGCTGTAGCTCTCAATGTTGTCTGTGGACAGACACGGGACGCTACTGCTGAGTCCACCACAGTGACCAGAACTCAGCTGTCCATAAGGCTAAGATGGATGATTTGAACTTCATCTGTAGCGGAACAACAGCCAGCAATATGAGTGAAAAGCCTGTAGAAATGGCTTTTACCCCTTCTTGAGCTTGCTTTTCATCTCACAGTATGGACACGACCTTCGCATCCTTACTCTCCATTGAGAGGATGCATTCAGCTTATGCAATCAAAGTGATAGGAGTGAAGTAGTGACTTTACGAGCAACTCATCCCTGAGCCCAGAAGTGTGTTAAAGAGGATGAATGCTCAGCACACCCTCAAAAATCAGCTGCTCAAGTTGGGGACCCAGAAGGGATTGCAACCAAGATTGCCTCTCCTTTGAGGTGCTAGATTGTGGATAGCAATCGATGCACCATCCCACACCAAAATAAAATCAGGAACCCCATCAGTAAGTTCCCCTAAAGAGGGGAAGTTACAAATGCTGTCATGACATCTGGGCAAGAGAGTCTGGCTTAATGCGGGGACTTACTTCAGGGGAAGTTTCAGGTGTCTGCCTCTTGAAAATTCAAGACATTCGGACATCCAGTTTAAGTACCTTGACCTACATCTTCACAAGCAGCAGCTACTGCCCTAGGAGGAGCTAGGGGTTATTGTTGTTTGGGAGTGTTTTACAGGAATTACTAGGTAATTTTGTTCCATTTTACATTTTTTCATAGAACAGGCACTGTGAGTGGATTGAATTAAATGTTTGCGACTAGGATAATTGCAGTTCTTAAGAAGTAGGCTGTATTGTTAAATAATTTATCCTCGGCTTAATTTCCCAAAAATGCATCTCCAGGGCTTCATAAACTGTACTGTTGCTTGCACTTGGGAACTTTCATGGGTATCATATGTCCTTTTTTTGGTAGGATCTTTACATGAATAATTTTGTGGCTTTTATTTTCCTGGATAACGATTACAAATGTCTTTTTGTGCCCCACTATGCAGTCTCTGTAAGCTTAAATATTAAGAATTAGCTGTAAACAAACATGACTGGGTAACACCTGCTTCATGTCATAGTCTGATTTCTTTGTGGAAGGACTGCATCCAGGCATTGGTAAAAGAACAAGCGCTCCAGATGTGTATTCTGCTGTCAGCTGGCTTAGTGAAATCATTGTTTATTGATAGGTTCCCAAGAGTCAGATAGTTCTCAGTCTGCCAAGAAAGACATGCTGGCTGCACTGAAATCCAGGCAAGAAGCTTTGGAAGAGACACTGCGCCAGCGCTTGGAAGAGCTAAAGAAACTGTGTCTCCGAGAAGCGGTAGGCAATGAACATTTTATAACCTGTAATGCTTTGTTGCTTGCACTGTTACAGCATGCCTTTGTTTGGAAGTGGAGTGGAGTCAGGTGGAGAGATCCCTTCCACAGTCAGCTCTTACCAAGCCCATTGGACAGAGGCCTCAGGAGGGTCCAGCTGTTTCAGCTCCAGATTGCAGTGTCGCAGGACATTTCCCCCCGCCAGAGAAGGGGACCCCATGTCAGCTGGGTACCCAGTTGGCTTGGGGCTAGGAGGGTGCTCAGCGTCCTTACCTGCTGTTTGAAATTGTGTTTAAAATGCATTCAGCCAGGCTTCTTATTGACCTTGGTGGGAATATGCAGCTACCTAAATGGTGTAGGAAGGCTGTCCTTTATCCTGGTAATCACTTCTCAAATGCATTATTTCATTAGCAAATTACTTCATTAGCAAAAAAACCCCTCAGGCTTATTCTTGGAGCAGGCCTGACTGTAAGTGCTGTTCTGTCTGCACATTCTTATGTACAGCACACGAGGTCTCATCTGCTCCATGTAGACTCCCTTCACCCAATAAGCTCTGACACTGCTGGACAGGAATGGTGGTGTGGTGGCAGACCTTGTGAAGAGGAACCACTGTGATCATCCCAGGTCACGCAGGACAGCTCAGGAACTCATCTCATTACCTTCCCACTCACTTGCCAGTTGCTTCATGAAGTACATGGGAGGCCAGTGTAGAGATCATTTTAATGTTTGGGGAGGTCACAACCCTGCTGCAGATGTGCGTGGAGACTAGCAGCAGTGTACAGCTGGGTCATTCAGCAATCCTCCCTTGTTTACCAGAGCTGGAAATCTGAATGGAACACAAATCCTGACATGTAACACAACAGGAAGCTGGCTGCAGACAGTGACACCGAGATCTTCCAGTTGTTGCTAAATATTTGATGTGTATCTCGCCTTTGACAAAAATGGGTGAAATGGGTCACTGATTCAGCTCTCATTGCACTTGGTTTCAAGTAGTCTATAGTTTTAATGGCAACAAGAATGAGTTGTGGGAAATAACTCTCAACAAAGAACGTCAGCAGAAATCACTGCTCCTCCAGCTCCTATCCTTTACTCCACGCGAGCAATCCTTTCCTAGGAAGTCCTGGCTAACTTCACCAAACAACTTGTGTTGCTAAAGGTGGCAGGACCAGATCCAGTCCAGTCCATCTAGTACAAAGTTACAATCGTTTGCAGGGAGCAGTCACATGTTCCTCAGAGGCTGATGAACAAGGTTGGGAGGGCTCTACCTGCCCCGGAGGGATTTACTACCCTAAGCTAACACTGACTGCCCACCACATGCAGCCTGTGCCACAGCTGCAGGAGCTCACAGCCTTCCCTTTAACCCCAGCCCTGTTGTGGTGCAGCCTCAGGCACTTCTCGAGCAACTGGGATGCAGGCCAAAGAT
Organism: Buceros rhinoceros silvestris; assembly: GCF_000710305.1. NCBI lineage: Eukaryota > Metazoa > Chordata > Aves > Bucerotiformes > Bucerotidae > Buceros > Buceros rhinoceros. Next base: position 21,456 of record NW_010398528.1, read on the forward strand.
CCCACTGGGGCATGGGGCTGGTGGTAAGGAGCAATATCTCCTTAATGTGCTGCAGCAAGGCTGGCCAGAGCCCATCTGTCAGCACCTTAAGAGCTGGTAGAAAGTGTTCATGCTCTCTGTCAGTGATCCGAAAAAGGCAGTTGATGGACATTTGGAATCTGACTCCATCTTGCAACCCTACAGCTCATCCATCAGTCTGCAGCTGGAAGTATTTCCTCTCAGGCTGCCCTTCATCCTTTCTGCTTTGGCCTGAGAATGGCTGAAACAGAGGGAGAAGGCGGCAAACCAGGAGGTAAAAAAGGGTTAAAAGTGGGGCATAATCAAATAAGCATGGCCAGAGCCATTCCTAACAGTGGCATCAGGTTACTTGGGGCCATCACTACTCCAGTTACTTATTAATTTAGATTACATTTCAGGACCGTGCCTGTGAATACTTTTCAGCTTATGGAGGCAGTAGCCCACATAATTTTGTCCTGCTCCATTCTTAGGCATTTTACGGAAGACATTAACTCTTTCTCTATTGATCTGCTTCATATTAAGTTAGGAGGTACAAAGAAAATATCCTAGTTTCCCTCAGGAAGGGATACAGGAATCTGCACCTTGATGCAGTGCTTAGAGCCACATCTCACTAGAAGGAACAGGTTTTGGAAGAAAAGCTGAAATAATGCCACAGGGCTGGAGGAGCAAAGCAGAACGACATCTGAGACATCACGACAATGCCTCTTGCAAAAGAGGGTTGTGCACGGCAGCACAGAGCTGTGCTGCAAACCCATTTTGCTGGGAATTGCTTAAAGGGAAGATTTGAAAAGGCCAGGTCCTCGTTTCCTAGTGACCTGAAAAGAGCAGAAAGAAAAACCCCATTAGGGAGCCAGGGAGAGGCCAGGCCAGGCAGGGGCCTGAGCTGCGCGCGCTCATTAAGGTCAGCTGCTGTTCTTTGGGATTCAGATGATTTAGGTTACTCTGCCAGCTGGATCCTCTCAAGGCTGATGCTAAGGAACACAAAAGCCTTTTGTCCTTCATGGGGAGACTTTTGAGTACAAGGAGTCGGGCTGTGCTGGTAGTGAGTCTCCTGCCTTTTTCTGTAGGCATTTGAATGCCTTCAATTGAGATATGTGTGCCTGCATTGTGTAGTCCGGGGGAAAAAGCCACAGCATTAACATCAGTAGTGGCAGTTGCTGCTTCCTGTGGTCCAGATATTCCTCAGTTCTGTGGGGTTTGCTTCAGATTTTGAACAAATCTTTGCAAATAACCCTTTCAGTCTGACAAAGCTGCCCATGACATCACTGGGCTTTGGAAGCGGCTCTCATACATGAAGTGTTATCAGACAGGTAATGAGGTACCAGGCACTGCTTTTAGTGACCATTTGCATTGCATTCCTCTCAGACACATCATGAATCAGGTGGAAATGTTTTTCTGTGCAGGTCATAACCTGCATGGCTGTTGCCGGTGGGTCTTTGTGACTCAGCAGACCTGCATCCTGCATGAAGGCTCCCAGATCTGCTCACCCCCCTCTCAGAAGCAGCTCCGCAGATAGAAGCTCCTCTTTCCTGTTCACCCTGCAGCAGAGATGAAAGTGGGTGTGCTGCAGTCTGTTCAGCCTCAGCCCCAATCCCCTAGGGATGGGCACCAACTAACTACAGACCTGCCCTGGGCCGGCCACAAAAGTCTGTATTCACCCACAGGTCAAAGAAAAGTTCCCCACCCTCAGTATCAGGTTCTGGGATGCATTCAAGGGGCTGGGTGCTCTCCTGTGTGTTTATCAGCTGGCTGAACTGGATATGTTCTTAATGAACGCCTGTCATTTTACGGTCACAGTTCAAGAGCAGTGTTGTGCTTTGCTCTGCTACAGGATTTCCCGGATCACTCACAGTGTTTTCTGCTTACAGGAGCTCACAGGAAAGCTGCCACGAGAATACCCGCTAGACCCTGGGGAGGAGCCGCCAATTGTAAGGAGAAGAATAGGAACTGCTAAGGGAGAGGTGAGGCTGCCCCTTCCTGTCCTCACCTCAGGTCTCTAAGATGTCCGCTGTGCATCATACAGGAACCGTCAGTCCTACAGTCCTTTAAATGACTGTAGTTGAAGGGAGAGGTGAGGCTGCCCCTTCCTGTCCTCACCTCAGGTCTCTAAGATGTCCGCTGTGCATCATACAGGAACCGTCAGTCCTACAGTCCTTTAAATGACTGTAGTTGGTCACAGTACCTTTTTTTATATATCCATCAGAACGAGGAAGCAGCGAGAGAGTTGGTGGTCTTAGCTCAGACTTAGAGTAAAGGTTAAACCCTCAAGGCTCACCCCGGCTTCACTGGAGGTAACAGAAATAGCCTGGGTGGCCAAGTGGACCATGACAGTCCAAGTGCTCTGGTGACCAAGTGCAGTGACTTGTGTGAGTAGGGAGCGCATCAGGAGCCCCCGGAGCTATCCGAGCCCTGCTGCTGCTCTCTGATGTTACTGCAAACAGCCACTTGCTTTCCGCTTCAGTAGCAATCCGAATTCAGAGCGAAAAGCATCACAAAAATCCATTTAGCCAGGCAAGATGAAAGCATTTTGCTCCCCAGTCCTTAAACAAAAGAGCCTTCATCCCTACCTATGGGGAGCTGGAATTATGTTTTCCTACGTTTGCCAGGGAGTGTTTGTTCTCTTGCCTTGCTCCCACAATGTGCTGGGTCAGTGCCCTGAACCGTGGCTGTGAAAACAGGCCTGCAGCAGCTGTAAGGCGGGACCGGATTCACAGAAAAGCCATTGTCTGCACAGACGCATTTGTCTCAAGACACTTGTGTATATTCCAGTCTTGAGTTTCCTTTTTATTTTTGTAAGAGGAGAGACTGAAGCTGGTGTGACTGTGTGGTTTAAGGCTCCGTTTAGCCAGGGAATTAACTGCTTGTTGTTTTGTTGGCATTTTCCTTCTGCTGAAAAAATAAACAGCTGGAGCTCTTTAGTTTTGTTCTCAATGGAGCCTGGGAGAGGAATTCCACCACAGTCAAATATTCATGAACTAGCACATTTAATTAAGCTTTTCAAAGGGAAACACGGCTTAGCTGAGTTACTCCTAAAACCCCTGCAGTCTGCTGGCTGCTCGGTTATAACCTGATCTCCAGCTTCCCCAGATCTTACTGCTACAAGGCAGCTTTTGATGCCAGCGGGTAAGGAATCTCCTCATGCCGGTGGCAAGGTTAGATGGGGAAAGCATGAAGGTAGAGCAGCTCCTCCCCATTGCAGGCACCCTGCCTTTTGGCACCAGCAATCCAAACATGCTGACTCAGCTTTTCTCTACCTCCTTTTTCATCTGTCAAAGTTTAAGACTGTGTTGAAAACCATAAACTTCTGTTTTCGAAGAATGATGTTGAGCTGTGTTTATTTGGCTGCCAGTTTGAGAGCATTTAGAGGCCAGCAATCATGTTCATGTGCTTTTCAGCAAGTGCAAACACTAGAAACTCAATTTAAAACAAAAGGTGAAATAATGCCTCAGTCATGTAAACTCAGGACTGATACTACCAACTGTGACAAAGACCTGAAGCAAGGAACTTCCATCTGAAGGCAGATAATAGCGCTCATTTTCTGAGGCTTTATTTATAGAGGCCTCACTGGAAGAAAACAGGCATGGCTGGGAGGAAAATTGTATGCTTTTTCTAAGAGGTACTGAATGATTTAGAACTGACTCTGTGAAGGTCTGAAATGACAGCTCATGTCAAACTCACTGTACATTTAGTAAGAGCTTTGTCAGAGGAAGACTTGCAGGGAAGGATCCTATTGTATTTCTTGGTCATTGCCTCTCCCTGGTCCATAATTCCTGACGCTGGGAAGGATTTAACCAGAAGATGGTGAATCAGGTTCCAGGCTTTAAAACTCCATGGTGTTAAATTCATTTTTATTAAGTTTGGCACTGAGAGAGCTTATAAACTTTCAAAGCAAAAGGGATCTGTTAAAAAGATGGGGGGTGGGTTCCGTCTTCAGTGAAGTGAGAGAAGTGATAATTATAGTTTTAAGGCAATGCTGACTCACCGCTGACAGTGAAGGGATTTTTTTTAAGCCAGAAGCCCAGAATAAAAACTTCAGAGAACAACTTCAGTCTGATTAATTCCCACAGCATCAGCTCTTGCAGCGTATGCTGCTGCTAAACAAAGAGAAAGGATTTGAATGTGCGTAACAGGGATCTCCGTGAATATATGACTGTCAGCGCTTGCAATCTGAGCTCCCACCATTCACTAAAAGTAAAAAAGCTTTTTTTTCCTTTGATTTGCAATGTGCTGTGTTTCCCTTTCTAGCAAACTAACACCAAAAACTCCATCGAGCTGGGGAAGGTAGCCAGAACCATTGCAGATTAGCAGTACTGTTGAAGCTCACAGCTTGGGGTCCTACTGCAGGCCAGGAAGCTCTACGTCAGCCTCTGCATTGGCCATATATTGGCCTAAATCCATTGACTTTGGAGGATACCTAAAAATCAGGAGGTATCTTCCAGGGTACACCTGGTTGCATTTAACAACTCAGCTGAGACCCTGAAAGGGCAAACGTTGGAGACAGTCATCCTTTCTGGTGTACAGAAAGCTTGCTGTTAGACACCACTCGCTCTGAAATCACCCTCCTGGCTTGTAATTTGAGGAGACAATTTTCTGGTGCAATCAGAAACCAGCAGCCCATAATTACTTCAGCTCATACTCTTCCCCGCATTTTGACAGCCATATGCCAGGGAGGAATTAGCCCATCTTTGACTTTTTTACTCCAAAGAGTTTGGTGGATGCCAAGCAAACCTGTCAAGAAGGTTAAAGCTGTAGCTTTGCATCAGTACATAGTAGTGATATCAAATGGGCTCAAATATGGAGATAGGAATCAGGGAGGAGCAGGTCGGAGGCACGCGTTACCCATAGATGAGTGTAAAAGGATGAACGTGTCAGCAGTGGAGCAGTGTTGAACTAGGCCATATTGAACTGCGTGAAAAGCCAAACAGCACAACGGGACTGGAGCACACGTGTCCTCCTTGTATGGGTCATCCCTTCCACCAGCTGTGCCCCCAGCCACGCCTGTGAGCAGATGAAGGTGAGGTGGGTATGCTCAGGCAGGCCCTGAGATGAGGGGAGCAGCATGATTGTGTACGCTTTGCCTTGGCTGGAGGCCACTGGACAGATTCAGGAGGAACCTCCCCATAGCTGGGCCGGCAGAGTTCGGTGGTAGCCAGAATCCTCTTGCCTTTCCCCAGGAGGCAGAGCTGGAGCGCCTGGAGAGGGAGTTCGCCATTCAGTCCCAGATCACAGAGGCTGCCCGGCGCCTGGCGAGTGACCCGAACGTCAGCAAAAAGCTGAAGAAACAGAGGAAGACATCCTACTTGAACGCACTGAAGAAACTGCAGGAGATTGAAAACGCCATCAACGAGTATCGCATCAAGTCTGGAAAGAAGCCAACCCAGAGAGCCTCGCTGATCATAGATGGTAAGTGGCATCACAGAAGGGTCTGTGGAGGGCAGTGAGCAGAATTCTTGCCTTGAGGCAAGATTTCTCCTCCCTCCTCTTCCCTCTCCTGTCTGGAGGACTCCACAGGTGCTGGCAGGGCTGTCCTGCCCCGTTTCAGCATGCTGTCAGCTGGGAGTCTGGGCTGCGTGCCGTACGTTAGGGGTGTGCCAGTTCACGGCACAAGAAGCGGTGTCACGCCGCAGATGATACGCGTGTCAGGAAAGCAGACTGTGAGTCCTTTGTGCACCTATAGAACTGCTCTGTTAACGTCTCCTCCAGAGTGGTGCTGTACAAATGTAATTAGTGTTCGCAGATTGGGGTGAGCTCTCGAGCTGAAAGGCATCTGTACAATCAAAGTGGTGGCAGTGTCACCGCTGTGCTCAAATGCTTTGTTCTTTTTCTTTATTTTACAATGTAATTCTCAGAGCACTTTATGGTTTACTGGGTTGTTGATTGGTTTTTCATGAAATCCATTAACTTTCTGCTATGGTTCTTTCTCCCTTGCTGATTTTGCCCTTTCCTTTTGACTTGCAGAGCTTTTCCCTGTGCTTTTGTAGCAGGAACTGAGATTAGAGCTGCTCTATTTGCAACCTTGGTACCAAGTTGCACCATGGTCAGGGATAACGGACAGCTATGAGGACACGGGATGGGGGAGGCAGCTCAGATGTGTGCACCCCGAGGATGTGAGCGCTCCTCCTGCTGCTACAGAGGATGCTCAGAAAGTGTTTACCTTAATTACACAGAACTGGTACCTAGTATGGGGCTTTAGTTAGCAGCAGGATGATCATTTTAAGAAGGAGGGGAACAAACTCAGAGTCCCTAAGACCTGAGATATAAATCTCACTAATGGCACCATGCCATTTTGTATCCTCTGGGGATGTCAGCCCTCTGTTGTGACTCAGCCTTAATCCCCATTAATTGAAAAGAGTTAGCAGCTCCTTGAAAGGCAGCCTGTGAGTGAGAGACCTGGCCAGCAGCTCTGCCCTCCGAGACGGAGAGTGGGCTGGGTCAGTTGTTTGTAGGAATCTTACCTCTCCACTATGTAAGGAGGAAGACGTGGGTGACTGTTCAAGGCTAAGAAATAGTGAACAATGGTCACGGTGCAGTTCAGCTCTCAGTCACTGTGATTCTCAGGACATCTGACCATCTTTCTGTTTTCTTCCCTTCAGAAGGAAACATTGCCAGTGAAGACAGCTCCCTCTCAGATGCCCTTGTTCTCGAGGATGGTATGTTGGCTGCTGTATGTTCTAGAGGGCAGGGAGAGATGGGTGAACGCCTGATGAATGCTCAAAATGGAAGAAGTATTTTGTGTAATAATCCACTCAAAGCACCCAGCAGCAAAACCACTTGGTTTCCTCTGACTCCACCTAGTAGTCAGACATCAGGCCTTGAGCAGTGAGAATTGCTGCGGTTACTGCCTGGAATTCTTCCAAGAGACAGTCCCAGAATGCCCCATATTTTCTCTTAAGGTTTCAATTCTTTTCATGCATCACACACTCTTGCTGGCCATTCCCCCCAAAACAGGAATGTCAGCTGATGCACTTCTGAAAGCTGGGTTTTCAGGTTACTCCTGAACGCAGCCAGAGGCAGAGGGGTAAGGAAGGAGGCTTGGAAGTGTCATGGTGTCACCTTGGGGTTGTGCTGCCATTGGAGGTATCACACAGCCATCACCTCTCTCCCTTCTCTTCACAGAGGATTCTCAGGTCACCAGCACAATATCCCCTCTCCAGTCCCCACACAAAGGACTCCCTCCCCGGCCACCCTTGCACAACAGGCCTCCTCCTCCGCAGTCACTGGAAGGCCTCCGCCAAATGCATTACCACCGCAACGACTATGACAAGTCCCCCATCAAACCCAAGATGTGGAGCGAGTCCTCCTTGGATGAACCCTATGAGAAGGTCAAGAAACGCTCCTCACACAGTCATTCCAGGTGAGATACCAATCTTGAAACTCCGTCACAGAGATACCATCTGCTTTCAGGAGGGATGGGTATGAGCCCTTTCAAAATTTACAAAGCCACCCCTTACAAAAAGGAGACTTGTAGGTGTTTTGGCCAATAGACATGTCATAAAAAACGCTGCAGCCACATGATTGCTGCTTGGTATCTCAATGTTATTTCAAAAAACATGTAGAAAGGAAGGATGGCGGTTCGTGTGAGGGCTTTGACAGGGCTTGGCCTTGACTTCTGGCTACTGCAGAAGCTAAAGCTCTGGAACACAGCTCAGAGCAGCAGCTGACCCAGCTCCCGCTCACCCCCACAAGATCTCAGCACATGCCTGAGATCTGGAAAGAGATGTGGGAGCCCCTTCCCCAAATTCCTGCCTGGGAACTGAAGCAGGGTGTTTGCTCTGCAGCAGTCACAAGCGGTTCCCCAGCACCGGGAGCTGTGCTGAGGCAGGAGGGAGCAGCTCGCTGCAGAAAAGCCCCATCCGGAGCCTTCCGCACTGGAACTCCCAGTCCAGCATGCCGTCAACGCCAGATCTACGGGTACGCAGTCCGCACTACGTCCACTCCACACGGTAAGTCTCCCCGGCTCCGGTCTCACCTTGCTTACCGTGAACTAAACATTCTTTGCTTTATCCTTCCCCCAGGATATGAATTAATTCCCAGGTCAGGAAAGGACACAAACCAGTCCTAGTCACGTAAGGGGCTCATGTACTGTTGCCAGTGGGGAATCTCTCCTGACCTGAGATCCTGAAATCGCTTCAGATAAACATGATCCTGCCCTTCATCCCCACACCCCTCAAAGTAATCAGGCTTTTCTTCCGCTGAGACCTTTCATCTCAGGGACTGTTTATAGGCACTACAAACCCCACGCCACTTTTAAGAGGTATGTGGTGCTCCTGCTAAATTCTGCAGTAAATTCCTCGTGGATCCAGCTGGAGATAACATGTCGCTTCCTGTCTGATGCAAAATGTTGGGTAGTGTTAGTTCTTTCTCATAGATAAAATGTTTGCACGTGTGTGATCTTCTGTGGAGAGGGAGCCACAGATAAAGCAATCCACCCAAGGATCCAGGTAACAGAGGAATAAGCCCAGGGCTGACAGAGGAAAGAGCTGAAGTGTGTAAGGGAGGTGATTTGATGTGCATGGCTCAGTTTGACTTCAATTTTCAGC
>NW_010398528.1:30116-40509 GCF_000710305.1 Buceros rhinoceros silvestris
GCAGGATTTCTACAAACCATTCAGCTCTGTTGCTGTTTTTCTCTCATGGCAAAGTTCACGGACACTGCAGGAAGCATAGCTGAGCAAAAGCTGTGTGCTGTCAGGTGTCCTGCCCTAAGGGGTAGCACTAACATCATTGAGCTCGGCACAAATCAGGAGTTCATGCCAACACATCCCGCTTGGGCAGAGATGATACAAGGCATTATAAGGCCCCGGGTTAAGTTTGTTACAAGTTTTTGGCTGGGAGTACCTTTCGAGAGTGCAGTGTTTGTTAACGTTGGAGCCGAGCTGCATGAGAAACAGCCTGACTCAGTGCTGGGGAAGTGGCCTTGACCGGCTAGGGGCCATCCGAGTGTTACAAACAGCCATTACTTAGTCTGTGGCTCATTCATGAGCTGCGTGCCCTGGCCTTGGCCATCTATCATGCGGGCGTGTGACTCGTCATGGGGTCCCTGAACGGACAGCTGAAGATCTCCAAACAGCCAGGGTGAATAGAGACCACCCAGACTTGGCTTGAGTTGAGCCTTGTAAACTTGAGATTTGGCATGGCTGCCTGAAGGGCTGTCACCCGCGGAGAGTCTTACATGTGCTGCCCACATATGGCCCCCAGTAAAACCTAGCTGCTGGACAGAGGTGACTTTTTCAAAGGCCAGTGGAGAAATCACTGCATTCTGGGCGAAGTACGGGCAGTCTGTCTGTCAGCTCATACCTGGCCTTGTGTGCAGAAAGGGATGGGGAGTGTGTCATCATGTTGACTTACCAGTCTGAATTTTTTTCCTGGTCCCTGCAGGTCAGTAGACATCAGCCCGACCAGACTGCACAGCTTAGCTCAGCACTTTAGACACCGGAGCTCCAGTTTGGAGTCGCAAGGCAAGCTCCTTGGCTCAGAAAATGAGACAGGGAGCCCTGATTTCTACACCCCAAGGACTCGTAGCAGTAATGGCTCTGACCCCATGGACGACTGCTCTTCCTGCACCAGCCATTCCAGCTCCGAGCACTACTACCCCGCTCAGATGAATCCCAACTACTCCACCCTGGCAGAGGACTCCCCGTCGAAAGCCAGAGAGCGGCAGAGGCAAAGGCACAAATCAGCGGGCAACCTGGTCTCTTCCAATTCAGGGAGCATGCCCAACCTGGCTGCGAGGAACGGGACGGGGCACCACCGCGTCTACCTGCACAGCCAGAGCCAGCCCTCCTCCCAGTACAGGATCAAAGAGTATCCCCTGTACATCGAGGGCAGCTCCACACCCGTGGTGGTGCGGAGCCTGGAGAACGACCAGGAGGGACACTACAGCGTAAAAGCACAATTCAAAACCTCCAACTCCTACACAGCGGGGGGGATGTTTAAGGAGAACTGGCACGGCGATGAAGTGGACTCTGTCAGGCTCACCCCCTCCCGCTCCCAAATCATAAGGACTCCATCTCTGGGCAGGGAGGGCCACGAGAAGGGCTCGGGTAGGACTGCTGTGTCGGATGAGCTGCGGCTCTGGTACCAGCGGTCCACGGCCTCCCACAAGGAGCACAGCCGCCTCTCACACACAAGCTCCACTTCCTCAGACAGCAGCTCCCAGTACAGCACATCTTCGCAAAGCACCTTTGTGGCGCACAGCCGGGTCACGAGAATGCCTCAGATGTGTAAAGCGACATCAGGTGAGAGCCGGGCATGGGTGAGGGGGCAGGAGGGACGGGGGCTTCATGCAGCCTGGATTTGTGCCCAGCGTTAAGCCCTGGCTGGAGAGCAGTGCCAGACTGTAGCATGTTATCTGGCCTTCACGTGCTGCTCTGTAGGCGTAACGGTGGGCAAGCCTTGTCTGAGACACTCAGCGGGGGAGAATTTTTGTCCAGGGGAATCATCAGTTTGCAATGATGGGCTGGAAAGACAGGGCAAGTCCGAAGCCCCATTGCTGCTAGGTCCTTCCTCAGAGCGCAGATGGGGTTTGGGTGATGGCACTAAGGACTGAACATGGAAACGCTGGGGGGGTGTCACTCCTAGTAATCACAGCGAGGGGAGTGATGAAGCAAGCAGGGGCTCAGCACAGACTACGAGAATGCATGTGCTCAGTGAAACACCAAAAGCATGAGAAAGGTTAAGTGGGGAGTATCCCATCCCCTCCACCCCGCGCAAAAATGTTTGAGCGATGACATCTTTGTGCACTGCTGAGCCTTGGCTTTCCCATGCAGCTCCCGTAGCTGTGCTGATAATACCCTGAAATTCAGAGCACTTCAGTTAGTGCAGTTATGCCTCTGTCATGTACAGAGCTTTGCACTCCTCTGTGCTGTTAATATTAAAGGGTAAGAAAACAGTCAAATTCATTAAACTGAGGAGGCCCCTAAGTGTTTTGAAACAGCCCAAGGTTAAATATTTACTGGCCATCAGTCACTGCTGGACAAGCCAGTTTGGACAGATCAAGGACTTGCTAAAAACCTGAATCCAGCCCCTCGTGGATGGGAATGCTGGTTAATCAGAGTTTGCACCATGCCCATTGCCACCCTTTCGCACGCCTCAGCCTTGGCATAGGAGACACCATTGCTGCAGCCTCACTCACCACCTCCTGAGCAGACCAGTACACTGTCCACCAGTGCTGGCTGAAGGCCTTCTGACATCCCAGCATGGTGGCCAGTCCATGGTGACGACACTGACACCAGTGGGGCTCTGCACTCACTGCTGACTCCAGTCGGAGAAGAGATTTGACACCAGGCTCCTTGTGGGCCACCAACAGCTGCTGGAGAAGAGGCTGATTTATGTGTGATGCCACCACTCATAGTGGGCCCAGATGTGGACCAAGGCACAACCAAGTAGCTGCTGGAACCATCCTGTGTCTCCATGTGAAAATCTGTCTCCCCCACTTTGATTAACGGGCATTTCTGTTCCACCCAGCAACAGAAAATGCTTGAACACTGGAAAGCTTTGCCCTGCTTAGCTTTGGGAACCATACCAGTTCAGTGAGGTCATCTAGAAAGGAAAATGGTGGGGTTCAGGGGAGAGGACGTAAACACCACTGTCAGTCAGCCCATTTCCCCACCCTGCTGGGTCTTTTGATATCTGGGCAGCACAGTGGCAGGAGTGCTCAGTAATCACAGCTTCTCCTGACCGGTTGGCAGCGTAGATTGGTATTGTGTTCAGCCAGCTCCCAGTTACAGCTGTGGGAGGATACTGACCTCAGGGTCATTATCAGCTCCAAGGAGCAGATAAAAGTTTGTTTTTCTCTTCAAGTGTCATTTGGCAGCAGCTAAAGAAGTTAACAGCACAGAAGGGGAGGCCAGGTGGAAACATCCATCATTGCAGTCGACTACCCCTAGCTGATAGGTCTGCTGGACTTCACCTGTCCTTCAGAGAGGATCATCCTCCTGGGCACATATTCAGTTTGGAGTGTCAGCAATGTATGGACTTGAGGAGGAGGCAGGATTGGTCAGGTGGATTTCTTAGCTAGGCCCTTACTGGGGAAAATCCCCCGAGAACCACTGCCCATGGTACGTTTTTTGTCCAGCTTGCTTCTACCTTTGTAGACGCAACAGCGTCAGTGAAGCCAAACTTCAGTGTTTTACAAATGCACAGTGAAAGGTAGTTGCAGGTTTTGAGATCTTCAGAGCTGTCTTCCTCCTTTGCACATGAAGAAGTGGACTTGTCCAGACTCTCGCCACTGCCTTCCCTGGCTCCTGGGACAGAATGTCTCCCACTACCCTGGAAGTGGGGACAGGCGCTGGGCTCCTCCAGTCCAGGTCCCATGGAGATGTGCAGCCAGCCCTTGCTGGTCCAGGAAGCAGCAAAACTGACTAGCTTTCATGATGGGAGAAGCGTGGTGTTTCCCAGGCAGGCTCAGGAGAGTCTGAGTTCTATTCAGCTGGAGCTGGGCTGAAACAAAGCATTGCTGCAGAGCTGAGGACAGATCCAGCGGGCTGGCTGCTCCTGTGCCGTGTCTGGGCATAGACATCCAGGAACAGGATGAGGTCTGACTCCCAGGCTGGGTTGACTTGCAGCCGGACATGTTTCTGCTGGTCTGACCGGCTGATGCTTCTGAACCACCCTGACCCTCACGCCCTCACCTCACCAGTTGTTTTTCTCCACCCTTTGGTTGTTTTCCAGCTGCCTTACCTCACAGCCAGAGGAGTTCCACGCCATCAAGTGAACTAGCAGCCACGCCGCCGGGCAGTCCCCACCACATTCTGGCATGGCAGACTGGGTGAGTGCTTGCAGGATCGCGTCAGAGAATTCACCGCGCTCCACGCAGGCAAGGAAAACCTTCCCACACACAAGTGAAGGGAGAGCACAGCCATGGGGACATTTTCCAGGTGCTCCACAGCTTACACCCACACAGCACATTTCCAGCCTCCCTGCCCTGCTCTCGTAGCGGTGGAGCTCCAGTTTAGGCTGACCGAGACGTGGCCGTGCCATCCGTGCCCAGCAGCACTGCTTCAGGTGGTACCAGATCCACAGGGAAAGCAGCCTCACAGGTTCTTCCTGCTTGGACAGTCTCCTTCCTCCAATTTTCCATATGTCAAAACAGCTGATCTTAGCAACCATCACGCTGGCTGGGCACACCAAGATCTTTGTTGTAAAGGCAAGGTGAGGTGCCTGCCATACCTGCGTGTGCAGCAACCACAGTTCCCTGCTAGGTTTTCCCCAGCAATGTTTTAATGTCTGTTCAGTGTTTTAATGACTATTCAGTGCATGTTTTTTCAGCTACCACTAACTAATGTGCTTCACCAAAGTGTGAGTGAGTCACTGCACGCAGGTAGTCATTACTCATGTAAACACGGGGTTCTGTGGCACCTCTTGGTGAGGCAGGGAGTTCCAAGAGTAAAAAATGCCTTTTGCAAGCTCCCATGGGCACTTTTTGACCATCTCCTGTAATTCTGTCCTGCCACACGAAATAAAGATCATTTCCAGACCCCGTCTAACTCAGCACGTCTTAGATTTTTGCATGTCAGTTGAGTCTGGTGAGATCAGCTAGAAAGTTCCAGATCACAGTCCTCAAAATCCTGTAAGCGCTAGGGTAGGGAAACAGGTATGATCCCCTGAGTTCTGAACTGGGACCAGTAACTTTGCAAACATTTCACTGTGCAGCCACTGGAAAACCTCATGCTCTTTAATGTCTTCTGGTCACCTATGACCGAGCTTGACCTCTGGTTTTACTCTGGCACTGCTCGTGACTACAATTTAGAACAGAGATGAGAAGAACCATAACCACAACCCCCTTAGGCCTACCTTGGATTTTAAATTCATGCATTTAACATCAGCCTCACATGGTCTTTGCATGCGCTTCCAGTTTTAGAACAGGAGAATTTTCTTGGTCTCATTTCACAAAAAGCCAAGGGATCGCAAGACAGGCAAAACAGCAGCTGTCTTTACTGTGTGCTGACATTTCTGCTGTTTGTTAGGGGTTTGAGTCTAGACTCAAATCTTAGTCTGTCTCCATCCCAATCCTAACTCCTCCAAGTATCTCCGTGATGATCAGTAGTAAAGCTGGTGAGCAGCCAGCTGAGAAATCGGTTTGGAAAATCCCAACTGTTCTCAATTTTCCATTCAAGAAAATTCCTGCACCTTGTCTCTCATAGCAAAAAAGTGTCAAGCCGAATTCTCACCTGGTGACAGTGAAATTTAGGCTCTGCACCAACCTCCAGTGCAAAAAGAACTGGAGACAAACCAGCGCTGATTTCGTGTCTGAGCACACCACCCAAGGCGTACGTTTAAATGCAGCAGGAGCAGATAAAGTTTGCACAACACAAACTCGCCTGCTGCAGGGGCAGGCTGTGCCCTCCTAGCACGACTCAAAAGATTGACACCTCCCCCCAACATGTCTTTGTGTCACTAACTTTTTCTAAAGATGATTCATCAACTTGTTTCCCCACTGGATTAATAAGCTCATAACAATGTCTGTGTCACTTCTATTCTTTAATATTTCCTCTCTCCTCTCTCCTCCTTTTTGCTCTCCTTTGTTCAGAGAAGCAACAGACAACTCACCCACTATGGATGAGTCTCAGTCTCCAACCCACCAAAGTACTGATGAATAGAGGTATAGTAAGGGAACGTTTTGTTCTTTCACCCTTCTGCCTTACAGTCCGTGAACGCAGTGCGAATAACCGGCGCCCCGCTGTCCCGCAGGAGCAGCCCTTTTAATTGTGTGCCTGGTCTCTGGCACCAAGGCTCCCTTCAGCTCCTGGAGGAACAACCTGAAAGCAGCTCAAAGCCCTCTCTGTGCCTTTTCAGCAAGTTTGTGGCTGTGAAAGAGGACTTTGGGCCAGCCCGCTCTGCATTCGTGCAGGTTGAACGGGCACAGAGAACAGGCGGTAGTGACAAATTTGTGGATGGGGACATTTCAAAGCAGTGTGGGTAAAGTGCTGCGGCAAGAGTGTGGGAGCAGCATGTTGGGGCAACGAGCTCAGGTAAACAGGGGCCGCAGAGGACCCGGACTGAACTGCCAGCAGTGCTCCAGCCATGACACCGAGCACCCCTTTCTCCTCCTTCCCTACCGCAGAGCAGAGCTGAGGAGCAGAGGCTGTCCGCAGCAGCGAGGTTTCGTGGAACGAGGAGCAGCCCTGGCCCCGTTCCTGTGGGAAGACAGAGAAGGAAGGGTGGAGGGAACAAAAAACCCTCAGAGTATTTCTATTTTAATTGAACTGCTGTGGCTGTCTGACACTCTCATTTGCATCTACAACCATTCACAGCTGGCATCTGGCATATTTCAAGCCCAGCTTTCTAGAGATCACTCGTGAACCTTCATACTCCATCACCGAGCTGGGAAAAAAAGGCTCTTTAACGTGCAGTGATGCCCTTGCTCAGGTTCCTCCCAGACACTGATGGCAGGGAAATCAGGCAAACAGGGCAGGGGAGGCAGGAACTGCCGGATGTATCAGATGTGAGATCAGTCCTGCGAGGCGGGGAGGGAGCCGAGGAAGTAGTGAGAATCCCACAGTAGACAGACAGAAAATGCATCTCCCGCCTTTGGCCTCAGAACTCAGTCTCTAGCCTGGAACTTGGTTCAATTCAAAGCGTGAGGGAGAGACACAAGTTCTGACTATCACTGCAGAGACAGCAGCCACTTTTCAAAATATCAACACAAGTTTGACCTCAGTGTTTACCTCTGGCAAGGAGCTCCTCAGGCTGAGCCAGGAACTGACCCTGATGGGAGAAACAGCAAAGAAAATTCCCATGAACTGTCCCGTCTGCTCTGTGCAAGCGAACAAAAAGCCATGCAGCAAAAGAAGCAGCTACTTGTCAGGCCCCAAGATGAGGACCAGGCTACCTATGACACCATATGGTCCTTTCCACACTGGACCCTCTCCCTTGTTGGTTCCTAGCTCATCCCTGGGAAGCCACGTAACTCTGGGATTGCCAGGTGATGCACAAGCCTCTGCCCAGAGCAGAAGTGCTAAGAGAAAGCAGCATCACCCTCCTCCTTCCCCGTCCATGGCCAGGGGTGCTGCTCTGCCCCTTGCTCCCTGGAAATCTCTTCACCCCAGGAAAGCAAGGCAGAGCCCCTCAGGCAAGGCAGAGCGCCGCTGCTGAATCTCTGGCGGGAAGAGGCCACACACAGCCAAAGCGGAGGCATCTGGTGGGGTCAGCCACAAGCTCTGGTCCTCCAGCAGCCACTCTGCCCTCTTGCAGTGCATCCCCCAGCAGCAGGCTGAAAGCACAGCAGCAGCGCTGCCTGTGACCATCCTGTATCCAAACCTCGGGGCACCCTGGCCGCAGAGGGGCTGCT
The DNA here is from genome assembly GCF_000710305.1 of Buceros rhinoceros silvestris. NCBI lineage: Eukaryota > Metazoa > Chordata > Aves > Bucerotiformes > Bucerotidae > Buceros > Buceros rhinoceros. The sequence continues at coordinate 37,820 of NW_010398528.1, forward strand.
GGAGCTCAGCTTTCTCCTGCCTCTTTGCACCAGGCAGGTTGCTAGGGGCAGTGGGACTGCCAGGCAAACTGGGTCAAAGCAGGGTCCTGCATGCTGAGCCCACCCCAAATGTCACCTTGGGGTATCTGCAGAGCACAGAGGGGCCTGTGAATATCCTGCGTTCCTGCCCACCTCTAATACGATGTTTTATGCCCACGGTGGAACTTCCCAGGAAAGCTCTTTGTCCTAACGCAGTTCCCTTTCTCCTGCAGGAGCTACAACGATAGCTGTTTCCTGGATTCTCCCCTGTATCCAGAATTAGCAGATGTCCAGTGGTATGGGCAGGAAAAAGCCAAGCCTGGGACTCTAGTGTGAACCCCTGACCTCAAGTGAATCACATCAATGCCATTCTGAGATCACCTCACTGCCTCTCATCTGCCTTACCCAGATGCACTGTCACCCAGCACCAGCTTCAACTCTAAGCACTTTCTCACGATGCAATTCAAGACAACATGGACGGAACAGTGGCCCTGAGGCATCCACCGCGACAGCGACGGACCGCAGCGCATCCCACCGCCAGACCGGTGCACGTCCCTCCCGTGGCCTGCGCAGGGCAGCGGGCGCAGAGAAGCAACCATCTTAACAGTCCATTTAACAGTCGATTTTCCTTGAAACGATGGAAGCCTTTCAAGGCTTCACATCTTCCTGTTCCACGGCGTGCAACAGCAGTCAGATCTCCACGACCTGCCATCTGAAACCAACAGAGCAGTAGTTTAGAGGGAGGTGGGGGTCACATGGGGCAGAGGCTGAGAAATGGGTATGGTAGTCCTGAAACAGTAAAACCCCGTCACTCCCAAGGCGTGCCAGAGTTTCACAATCAGCTCTGCGCTGCCGAAGACGGCCACGCCAGTGGCGGCAAGGTGAGTTTGCTCAACAAGTTCCAGCTGCAAGAACCTCTCTCTCGTTTAACTTGGCGGCAGGCACACCCACCTCCTGTGAAACGGCACTTCCTTCTTCACCCTGAGCCCACCCGCAGGCAGGTAAACCAGCGCGGTGCGCTGAAGGCGCGCTGCAGGGCTGGGCTGGCATCACGGCAACCCTGTCCACAAGCTGCTATTGAATGGGACAGACGAGGGTTACAGAGGCACCGTCTGAGGGCGGGTGCTGCTCCTCACAGCGCCTCCGAGGCTGGCGCCAATACACAGAGAGCTGGGGGCTGCCTTGGTTGGCTTTCAATATTCTGGTGAGGATAAAAATTGCCAAAACCCCCTTTCTATGAACAGGCACAGCCGATGAATTCTGACTGATCTCTGCACAAAGCGTTGGGGTGAAGTCAAAGGGGAAGCACAGCGCAGTCGAACTGACACGTCACCGCATCTGCTCCACTCATCTTCCCCGCACTAGCGCCCGCGTAGCAAAGGGCTGTGGGAGAACCGGTCCGTCGGGAAACGGCAGCGGGCGTGAGCAACCAGCAGACGAGGCAAATTTTCCCATTGCGAGGAGCAACCACAAGAGAAGCAACTGAATGAGGTGTTGGACACGAGCGCGAGCGGCCCGCCGATGATACCAAACGGAACCGTACCAGAGCGTGGCGGGCGCAGCTGCAAGTTTACACATCCTTTTGAGCAATGCTTTACACACGTCAAGCCATGGAACTTTAAAAGGCCTCACAGACACTTTTGTAACGACCAAGTGCACACTCTGGGTGGCTGTTGAAGCTGGCGCGCCTAGTCTTCGCCGCGGTGCTACGCTGTTTTTATTGCCACTGACGGGGGGAGGCGCCCAGCCTGCCCCCGTTTGTGCGTGCAAACGATGATTTCCTATGGGAAAGGCGTTACACGGAACGGGCTGGAGGGGGTTACGCTGTGAAAAGCAGAAACTGCAGTTAGCTTTAGTTTAAGAAAAATAAGGAAAAAACAAAGTGCAAGTGTGTGTGTGCGCGTGTGTGTGTTCCAAGAATAACAATAGCGTCTACCAGACAAAGTAGGGCCAAACGTTCAAAACCAAACACGGCGACTTGGGGGGCTGCCACACCTTTTGGTATGAAGATTGCTGGAAAACTGCATTCCAGGCGTGAACAGAGAGCGGGTCCTGGGGAACGAGGCTGGCGAAGGCGATGGGGTATCTACACTACGCGAGCGCTCACGCAGATTCCTTTCCGCAACACAAATTACAGATGTTCGCTTCGGTTCTGGGCCCTCGCCTGCGGCGCTGCTGCCTGGCAGCCCGGTAAGGCCGGGGAGGTGGCCTGGCCGGGGAGGTGGCCTGGCCAAGGTGGGGACAGCGGCAGCACAAAGGCTGTTGCTCGCCCAGGGAAACCCGCAGCAGAGCCACGGTTCGTGTTCATACATGAAGCATCAATGAAATTTCTCTCCGGACAAAAAGAGCGTAGGTTTTTATCCTGGCGAGAGGTTTCTGAAGGTGGCCGGTCCAGCCTCGTGCTTCTGGACCTCCCCAGAGGATCGCCGCAGGAGCACAACCCCTGCGGACGGTAACTGAGGCCTCATGACCGACTGCTGGAGAACAGACAGCGGTGAGACGACACCCTGAACCTGGACGTGCACATCGCTGTCTTCACCATCTCTCCGTGCTCTGGGCTCTTTAACAGGGGAATCATTTCAAGCTCCCAGGTGGATTTTTAGCTCGATGAGAGATAGTACAGGTTAGCCACGCTGCCCGGTGAGATTCGGCAGCCGAAGTGAAAGGATTAA
>NW_010398528.1:40645-42778 GCF_000710305.1 Buceros rhinoceros silvestris
CCAGATTAAGCAGCAGCAAGTAACAGCCCACGGAATTTTAGGGGCTCTGAGCAACTGTCTGTTTTCTTTTTAATTTCCCCAGTAAGTGGTTCTGGGTTGGTTTTTTTTGATGTGTAACTCTTTCTAATTAAAAAGAATTCAACAACAGCGGCACTACAAGGCCTCTGGGCACTACGGGAAGGAGCAGTAATTCCTCCAAGACCAGATCTGCAGTTTTGCAGCAAAGGTTAAAAGGTGGCAGCCCTGGAAATTCGGGAAAAAAAAAAACAAATGCAACAACGGTCAGCCTGAACCACAAACAGGCCCGAGTCGAGAAGCAGCTTCCCTGAAACGGATTGAGTTTTGCTTTGCGTTCTGCTTTTCTGTTCTGCGATGGAGGCACACGTGAGCAGCCAGTCTGGTAGTAAAGACAGATTAAGTAAAACAGGTTTTACTGTTTAGCTCAATTCAATTAAACACAAATGTACATAAAATGTTAATCGTGTGAGATTAACGGAGTTACGTACCGCGCGGAGGGGGCTGTCCATAGCTGTTACGTACGAGCACTGCGCACCGCCGAACCCCTCCTCTCCTTTTTTATTTTCCGAGGCTCCTTCTAACGTAAAGCCGCAACCGCGTTCTCAGTCTCCGCGCCGGGCGCTGCCTGTGCTGGGCCAGGAGCGGGCGTACGGCCCCTGCGCCGGCCGCCTGGGAGGCCAGGTTTATTTTTCAAGGATATTATATGCAGTCGAGTGTTGAAAATGTTGAAACAGTCCAATTTGTTTTCACTCTGTACTAGTTTTAGTTCCAGGCATAGCCGATCCCCATTCAGGTGCTATCAACGACCAGTTACTGCTTAGTTAACTAGATGTAAAGTTTTACATATATATTAATGTCAATAGTTTTATTACAAGCTGTGTAAAATGGGACTCTCTAGTTTAAAAAAAAGAAAAAAAAAGAGGAAAAAAACTAGGTCTCTCCTGAAATTGACTTTAGAGCATGGAAAATGATTTTACTGGATTCTGTTCAGCTGTAATCAAGGAAAAAAATATGTATGTTGTAGAAAAAGTTGCAGAATTAAAGAAGATCTGCTTTTAATTTATTCTTTTTGTATTAAGAATTTGTATAGTTACCTTTACATTTTGCAGAACGGTGTTGTCAACACTTCCTTATTAAAGCATTTTCAAAATGAAACCTTGCCGTGGTCTTTCCGGGAGGGCACAGCGCCCTGGGGGTCTGTACCCTGGCGACCGCCACCTGCCCTGCACGACAGACACTCGGCCCAGATGTGCGCACAGCTGGCCGGGGCTCGCGGGAGGAACCCGCTGCCCTGATGTGCGGACTGCAGGAAACGCTGGGCGTTCCCCCCCGAAAAGCCCGCCCTCCAGAGGCCCCCGGGGATTCAGCCAGGGCAGACCCCTCTCGCCCCACCGCGCGTTCTTCCCAGCACGGGGCTCGGGGGTCCTGGAGGCGTCTTGAGCAGTGAGAAACCGTGTGACTGATGTCCCACCACAAAGTCACAAAGTCGGAGTAGCGTTTACTCCAAGCGCCCGTAGTTTGAAATAAATCATACTCGGGGCACAGCACGGTTGCTTCCCGTTCTTTCCATTCACTGCCACGGCCAGGGAGCTCCTTTCCACCCGGGCATCTCTTGGATCATCCACCCAACCCACTCCACACCACAGGACTCCAGTGCAGAGCCAGGAGGCCACCCTGGCCATCACCCAGCATTGCTGCGTGGGGGACAACATCGTGTAGTGAATCCACAAAAGGGTTTGGGACGGGGCAAAACAGCAACGATGGAATTTTCCAGGAACGCCCCTAACCCAGGGACATCGGCTCAGAATTACTGCCAGTGGCTCCACTGCTGCTGCAGGTGCCTCTTTCAAGCTCTGCAACAGATCAGGAGCCACTTGCACAGATTCACAGAATGGCTTGGGTGGGAGGGGACTTGACAAGGTGACCGGCGGAGTGCATGAGGGAAGAGCTGTGGCTGTTGTCTGCCTGGACTTTAGTAAGGCCTTTGACACTGTTTCCCACAGCATTCTCCTGGGCAACCAGCTGCTCATGGCTTGGGTGAGTGCACTCTCCACTGCGTAAAAAACTGGCTGGGGAGTGGTGGAGAGTGGAGTTCAATCCAGTTAGCGGCCAGTT
>NW_010398529.1:0-4363 GCF_000710305.1 Buceros rhinoceros silvestris
TCCTCCCGGAGGAGATAAAACTGCTCTGGGAACAACTGTCACCTGGAGTACTTGCCTTTTCAAACGCTGACAGATTTATCAGCCAATCCTCCCAGTTTGGTGACATCAGCAACCTTGATGAGGGTACACTGTCCCATCACCCAGATCATTAATGATGATGTTAAACAGGATGGGATCCAGTGCTGACCCCTGGGGTACACCACCAGTTACTGGCCTCCATCTAGACTTTGTGCCACTGATCACCACCCCCTGGGCCTGGCCATTCTTTCAGTTTTCAATCCACCTCAGCCCTTCTCACCCAGTCCATACTTTACCAGCTTCTCTGTGAGGATCTTATGGCAGACAGTGTCAAAAACCTTACTGAAGTCTAGGTAGACAAGAGCCACTGCTTGCCCTTCATCTACCAAGTCAGTCATTCCATTGTCGATGGTTATGCTGGTTAAGCATGACTTCACCTTGGCTGATTTTCTTGTCCTTAATGTACAAATGGTTTCCAGGATTAACTGCTCTAGAACCTCCCCAAGGATCAACGAGAGGCTGACTGTTCTGTAGTTCTCTGCCTCCTTGCCCTTCTTGAAGATGAGGGTGACATTTGCTTTCCTCCAGTCCTCACGAGCTTTTCCCAGTTGCCAAGATTGATCAAAGATCGTTGAGAGTGGCCTCACAATGACAACCCCTGTTGTTGCCTTCGACATCCATTGTTAGATCCAAGTTCACTTGGGCTTTGGCTTTCATAAGTTCTTCCCTGCATTCTCAGGCCACATCTCTACACCTCCTCTGTCACCGGCCCCTGCTTCCATCCTCTGTATAGTTTCTTCATACATTTGAGTTTTGCCAGGAGCTTCTTGTCCATTCATGCAGGCCATCGTGCTTGTTTCTTGATTTCCTGCTTGTTGGGAGGGACCACCCGAGCCTCAAAGAGGCGATCCCTGAGTATCAAAGGTTTTTTTTTTTGTATTCTTCTTCCGTTCAGGGCCTTATCCCAAGTCGCTCTTTCAAGCAGATTCCTGAAGAGGCCAAAGCATTCTCTCCTGATGACCAGGGTTGTGATCTTGGTTTTTTTGTCCTGCTCCCTCCACTCAAGATGCGAGCTTTGCTTCATGGTCACTGCAGGGAAGGCTGCCTTCCACCTCCACATTGCCAACAAGTCTCTTCCTTGTTTGTGAGTATGAGGTCCAGCAGAGCATTTCTCTTTGTAGGTTCCTCTATCACTTGGGTCAGGAAGCTGTCACCAATGCTCTCCAGGAACCCTCCAGATTGCTTATGTCATGCCATGTTATCCTTCCCGCTGATATCAGGATGGCTGAGGTCCCCACTGTGGGCCAGGGCATGCAAACATGAAGTTACTTTTAACTATTCAGCTGCCATTTAATCAAGCTCTCCTTGGATAATGTTTTCCTATCAGTAAGATCATTCATGTTACGCACTCCCTACAAATCAAACCTAAGGTATACATTTACATAAGGAGATGCTACACAAAGCACACAAGACATTTACACAGAATGGAAGACAAAAGATTAAAAAAACCCTCTTCAGTGATAGAGAACTGAAAGCGGAGCTCTAGAAAATTTCTGTAGCTGTGAAAGAAAAATGTTACACGTCAAACAAATTCAAAGCCGAGTCTGAAACTGCAACAGCTACAATCTTCCAGTGAGACAAATGTATAAATCTTCTTATTCTACAAGGACATAACTGAAAACCTTTAGGCTCAATTCCTTTTGCTGCACCAACATTGCTCAGTGGTAACTCACTGAAGTCAGCTGAATTAATCCTCCGAAAAATACCATCACTCCGAAGCTCTAAGTGCACAATTTATCTTAGTCCCAACAGATCTTTATAAGAATGAAGATTCCTGGACACTGCCCTCAGCTGAGATCCTTTCCCTTTCAAGAAGAACAGAATCATCTGTTCCTTTCCTTACTCTTTGTCCTGAAATTAGTAACTCCATTTAGATCAAAATTCATTGGTTTAGCTAGTCCTCAAGTCTTAAACATGCCAGAACTAAGACCACATTCAGGGATTACACCAGCAGATGGTTGGAAAAAGACTGTTCCATTAATCAGAGTTCATGAGAGGTTATTCCTTTAAAGAAATCACGGTAGTCTCACATTACTAATAATTCATTGACAGTGAATATTCCCCAAATATGATACACTTCTTAAGGCTCTTTGTTTAAAAACTCAACAGTTGGCAGTTTGCTTGCTACAACTCATGTCCTTGAAGGTGTCTGGAACTTTCTAAGAACAGTACGTTGCCATGTGTTTGTGATAAAGTCATTTACTAAGCATTGCTAGCTTACTTTTCACAAGTATGTGTGGCACTGGAGACTGCAACTAAGGTTAGAACTTCGAGAAAAGGGAAAAGTGTCTCTAAATCATTACATTCACCCGTATCGAATGGGAAGGCACAGAACTCACACCTGCTGAGGTTTACCTGAAGCAAGCTCTGTCTGATGAACGGGACTAACTTAAAAGTCTGAGAGGTCTACAGTTTGGAAAGCAGTGGAAAACTGGATGTATTAGGTGGCTGTGCTGCCATTCAGAGGTACCCCAACCGGCTCAAGAATCAGGCCAATGGGAGCCTCCTGCAGTTCAACAAACTGAAATGCAAAGTTCTGCACTTGGGAAGGAACAACCCCAGACATCAATACATGCTGGGGATTGACCATCTGGAAAGCAGCATGATGGAAAAGACCCTGGGGATCCTGGTGGACACTGAGTGTGAGCCAACAGCCTCCCGAGCTGCATTAGCAGTGAGGCCAGCAGGTCAAGGGAGGCCTTCCACTCTCATCAGCACTGGGGAGACATATATTGAGTGCAAGGTCCGGGTCTCCTCATTATAACAGAGGTGGGCTCTCCATTGTAACAGAGATATACACATACTGGAGTGAGTCCAGTGGAGGGCCCCTAAGATGAAGCATCTCTTACACAAGAAGAGGCCGAGAGAGCTGGGACTGCTTCCCGTAAGGAAGAGTAGTCTCAAGATGGGATCTTAGCAGTGTGCATAAATATCTGACAGTGAGAGTTAAGAAGACGGAGCTAGACTCTTCTACTGGTGCCAAATGACAGTACAGGAAGCAACAGAGATAGACTGGAATACAAGAAATTCTGTTAAAACGTAAGAAAAAACTTCATGTAATGATGTGAAGATGCCTGAACATGCAACCAGTCAGTCCAGGGAGCTTGTCTCTATCTTTAGAGGATATTCAAAACCCAGCTGGACACAGACCTGAGAAGCCTGCCATAGATGACCCTGTTTTGAGCAGAGGCGTGGAATGGACAACACAATCTTCAGAGTTTCCTTCCAGCCTCAATGACTCTATGATGCTATGATGGAGTGATAAAAACATAGCTCAAAATAAGCACTAGCCCAAAGTAGTGTGGCAGGGAGAAGCTGAAAGCTGACTGAAACACCCTCCCCAGAGGCAGGAGCACCTCGTATAAAACTTCCATCGAGCCAAAATAATATTGAGCTTGAAAAGGCGATTTGAGACACAGTGAGGACAAGAAAAGAACTTGAATGCCATCAGTCCTGCACAGCTCTGGGAGATGGACAGAACAGGATCTTAAATAGAGAAGAGGTGGGAACTAAATGGAAACAGTGTGCTGAGGGGCTGAGCAGGATCAAAGCAAGAGCTGCTCTGCAGTGTGGGTTTTTGGACTGAAGATGGCAGATCATCTATCATTCTCCTAGAGGTTTTTTTGACTAACAGTATTATTTAGTTACTGCTGGTCAAAACAGTCTAAAAGTACTGACTTTATACAGAAAAGATGGCAGAGAGGCATTTTGGAGTCTGCCAGTAAGATTATGGTTTGCCAGAAACCAACTTCATTGTTAGTCAAAAAACAAACAAACAAAAAAGAAAACCAAAAATGCTCACATGAAATCATACTAATTTTAACTGCTGATTATAAAGACTGTTGTCACTGGTTGGCACGGAGGCAGGGTCAAACCAGGGGACAAATTCTCTCTCCAATCATCCCCTTCTCCATTCCAGGAGGAAAGGGTTAGGAGAGAGATAAAAGGGAAAGATAAAAAACGGATGAGGCCTCAGATGAGTTTTGGAAACTAAAACTATTTTAATAACAACAAAAACGTTATTATATAAGAACAAACAACAACAAGGGACTGACAAATATAGACAAGGTTTGGGGATCCGGTGCAGTGAGGGTTACACCGTAGACCAACGACCAGGCACGCAGCCGCCGGGCAGGCATCAAAGCTGCTCCACATCTTTCTTCTGTAAATACTATTGGCAAAGAGGAGGTGGGTGGGGATAAATCCACGCTCACACCCCATTAATATACACACAAGAAAGCTCTGAGGGTTACCTTACACAGCATCACACGTTAACATCACAGGA
>NW_010398529.1:4469-10571 GCF_000710305.1 Buceros rhinoceros silvestris
TGACAGCCATTATTTACAACCGCGAGCTTGGTGCACCATGACAATATTCCATTTCCAGAACGTGCTGATGAGCACAGTCTTTGCACTGAGCTATAGAAAGCTTTAGAAACCAACAATAATGAGTCCTAGCAAATCCTAGAAAATTTTCTTTCAAAATGAGTATTTTTTCCCTGATTATATCAAACAGGATAAAAGATCTTTTATTCTAAAAACAATCAAGGCTTTTTTCTTCTCACATCGGTATTTTTAAAATTTTGCTAGCCATTTACAAGGGTGAAGGAACATAGCACAATTATCACCAAGCTATTTTTAAATAGCCAAGCAATGCAGGTGATGGCATTCTTTCTATTTCATCTGTAGCAGCCCCTTAACCCATCCGTAGGTGCTTCAAAGAATCCCAGTTCTTCGGTTAGCAAGTTGTTGCTGATACAGGTAACCGAACCTGGTGAAACCTATCAAGATAGCAGAGACTCCACGCAGCAAGTGCAGAGACTGGAACGGTTTAGACTTAGCACCCCGTATTCAGAAGCAGCAGAGTTTTTTTTGAATGCCTCACCTAATAACATGCCATTCAGGCCTGACTTCCAGAGCTGAGGTTGCTCCCTCACCATAAACCTAATAACTTACTGCAGTTCAGAAGCTTTGGCATCAGAACACTCAAAAGCAGCCTGTGCCTATTCGTGTTTTCAATGCGGTGACTCGCTTCCCATACACAACCGCTTCTTGAAAGCGTAGCACATCACTGAAGAGAACCACTTTGGATCTAAATGTACTTTAAAGTGAGAAGCCCCCAAGACCCGCACACGTTGTTTGAGGTGTGTACGTACAAATGCATGCACACCATACATACAGTTGTACATAGGCAAATGCCTATTTTATGACGTCTTCCTTTCTGTGAAGTTACCTAGAAACAGTGTCCAAACCAGACCTACACCTTACTAAAATTCTATAGCACCGCATGGGAAAGAAAAGGTGAATTAACTTAGGCTGGTGAAAATCCTCTCTCCTACTTTTGCTGCTTTCAACAAGCTGTTGAAAAAAGAAAATTACTCTAAAGAACATGATTCTCCAGCCTCCTGTCTCTACCTCCAAAATCTCTGATCTGAGACCAAAATATTATCCCAGCCCCATAGGACCACATCACCGCACCTAACAACCAGGTTCCCATGTAGTACTGAGCAGGTCTGATCCAGAATGGTGACACACACTAGACGCCATCAATTCCCATCAATGCCACGCAGTCCTTCAGCGAGACTCTACGGGCACGCAGGTATCACAACCAGAGCTTTTGTTGTTGATCTGACATTAGCCACAGTCGTTCGCTCTTGCACTGTCTTGACAATGACTGATTCCTCTAAGGGACCAGAACCGTGTGCTGGTGCACGCATGTCCACCATCTGCAACCGCTTGTGACTGTAATATCCATCACCACTTCAAAGACCATTTTAGATTTACATCCCGACACGTAGTGCTACAATGGCAAGTTTGATCACTCTATTAAAGTGTCAAATCATGTAACACATGACGTTTAGACAACGCTTAGCATCCTTCCTTCGGGCTTAAGTGTCTCTAATACTTACACCATTCACCACACCTGCTAACACCAAACACATAGTTATCTAATCTAATCTAATCTAATCTAATCTAATCTAATCCAATCCATTCCAATCCAATCCAATCCAATCCATTCCATTCCATTCCATTCCATAGTGGATTAAGTTCAAACTTTTAAGTTCAGTCTCCAGCTTTGAATTTACAACCGTTGCCAAACCTCAAAAAAGTCAGGATCTTGTAGAGTATGACTACGAAACAGAGTAAGAGTTTGATGCCAAGAACCTAATCAGAAGCCAAAAACCAGCTACTGACACCGAACCCTTCTTAAGCTTAATTTTAACAGCTGAAAGCCCTCATGGGCACTTGTATTTATTATGCGAATATTAATACTGAGATAGAGGGTGTTGTGTAAACTTACACCTTAGCCAAGAAGAACAAATGAAAGGGAACTGTTTTGGGGGGCACTCAGGAGGCTGAAGAACTTCTCAAAAGATAGTAAATATGAGAAGAAACTACTACAGATTTGTAAAGGGACTTTACAAGCTGATTGTATCCAGTTACCGTGTGAATACAATAACATAAATCCATGTGAAATACAATAATATACACCCATGTAAGCTGGCAAAAAACCTAAACAGGATTTGGGGTCATAAGTCTTACGAAAAACCGCTGTAACCTGAATTACCTTTTATAGCCTGGCGCTCAGAAAATATAAACATATGTCAGTCTCTCAGATGTATGTCAATATGTCAAACATATGTCAACCTGTTAATACTTGCTTTCCTGTGGTGCTGTATTTAACTCAGCACAGCTGCATGGATCTTATCAAAGAAACAAAATCAGTGTTCCTGAAACGCAGATTTAATCCTCCTAACTCAGATCTAGAGGGTATGGTTTGCAGTGAAGAAAAATAGAGCCTCCAGACCCACAGAGGGCCTTAGAGTTACATGCAACAAGTCTATAGGTACAGTGCTTAGGAAACAACCACAAAACCCTACTCCACACCCAGAAGTAACAGATAAATAGCCAAACAACGATTTAAAGGACAAGATAAATTTGGTAAAGATTACTTTTGCAGTCATTCGCCAGGGAGGTAGAAATGGCTCATCAAAAAAGAGCAGCCATAAAGGATCAGCCAGTTCAAAAAGTTAGTCAAGCAAAATTCTCTGAGAAAACTCATGCTGGTTCTAAATGCCTTTTAGAGAAAAACTGTTCTTTAATTAATTATCTGTAGTACATAAGCATGAAAATATCTCCACACATCTCCCTAAACTGCACTTGTGAACACAGATCACTCTTAGACAGATGGTTTTATAAAGCAGAAAGTGATAAAATATGTACTTTATTCCAGCATATAGCCACACAACTTCATTTACTTAACTCTAATTTTAACATTATGTACGGCCAGCTGTGAGTGAACCCTTCTGAGAGAAACCCACAACAACATTTCGAGAAAGCTTTCTCGGCTCTCAGGTTTATGAACAATTGAGCTAGCAAGAGTCTTCAAGACGCATCAGCAAGCTGATCACTCCCTCCAAAACAAGCCTAGAAGTAAATCTTTATTACCACTGGGGTGAAAAATATTCACATACATTTGAAAGGTACCGTAATTAGAAATAGTTTGTGACTGACCCAAAAGAGATTAAAAAAGTTTTTCCAGAATTTTCTCCTTCAATGATCTCAACCCACAAACTTACTTTGCACAGGCAGTACACGCAACAGGTTTCAAATGAAGTTCAAAGGAGTGGAATTATTTAAAGAAGAAAAGAAGATTAAAAAAAGACCAATTCCTAAATACATTAAAACCGACTGCCGGAGCCGGAGAAAAGGAACGTTGTCAAGATAAAGGAATACGCGGGATAATGCAGCACGTGTTCTGCGTGCGGAGAAAGCTGTGTCTACACCTTTGGGCAAACAAACTCCAGAGGAGCTCTGGTCCCTTTCTGATGTTTGTAAATGAAGCTGCACGCTTAGCTGACTATCCAAATTAAAGAGATTAAACTAAACACAGTACATCTACAGCGTTAGGGAGTGGCGAAATCAATCTCAAGGGCCTTGAAGGTACACTTAAACAAACACTGCTTAGGCAGCAATTTGTGTACTACTGCTCATAAAAAAATGATCTACTGCTTTCCTCAACGGAGAAAACCATTAGACCAGGGGCTGATTTAGAGAAAGTAGAAAGGAAAAAGAAAAACATAATAACTAAAGCTTGTATTTTATATTTCACAGCATAACCTAGAGCTAAACTATTTCCCAGGACAGTATTTTAGTATTTATGTTTCAGTCTTTCCAGCAGGAGTGCTCTTTCAGAAGCATTTCTTTGATCAGATTGACTGTCTGCTCTTACAAATCAAAGAGCAACACAATTAACAGAGGCTTTACATGATTCTGACACTCAAACAGAAGCCAAGCACTGATCTGTCACGGATCGGTGCTTGCTAAATACAAAATCGATGTTACCTGCAGAGATTTTCTGCTTATGTAGTGAAAGGAAAAAGGACTTGGTGACACATAACAGACTTCAGTAAACTTTATTTTTTTTTTTACGAAAACATGTGTTGAATAATAGCTACGAAACTGTAAAGACATGGTACAGCCACCCTTAAGCCACGGAAAGAAGGTAAAGGAATTGCATACAGCAGTCCTTGCCTTCTTTGGGTGCTCTCATTCACACTAAGTTATTCTGGAGGTAAAAGGGAAGCTAGACAGCTAGATACTTTCATGAATATTACACAGATCATTAAAAACCAGTAAATAATAATTTCATCAGATCTACTTAAACTATATGAGCAAAATGTGATTGTGATATTACATGGCAATTTATTAATATATTTTAACAGTCAAACAGTGCATTCGCGGGCAAAGGGTTAGTGCTGAACCATAGCAAAGACTGTGTGAATCACAGGAAATTAGATAAAATGAATGTATGCACTACTGGGTTTTCTTTGAACAAACAAAGCAATTTGCTGCTTAATTCGCCCAGCCACTGCTCCTCAGGGACAAATTCAACCGAGAGCCAGGCTTTGCAGTGGCGGTTCCTCAGTGTACAGTTTGCAGGGTACAAGCTCCCACAGTCAGCTGCAGTAGCTCAGTGCCCGGTGCCTCATGCATGGTGTTCCTGCCTAACAGGGGGGCTGTGGAATACTGGAATGCCTGTGGAATCCCAGTCCTTGTGTTTCGGTTTCAAATCAAGAAAGTTGTGCTACTTGACTTCCTTCCTTCCACTAATATCAGGCAAACAAAGTAACTTATACAAAGATCAATGGAGCAAATACAGTAAGAAGAAGTAATCTGAGGGTAAACCTAACAAGAATCACTTAGCAGCTAACAGAAGATTTAATAGCATTATCATAAAAATATAAATGTTCATTTCCTCATTCTTTCAGAAGGGTAATTTTTCAAGTTATACTACTCACTAACCTTCTTTTCAAGCAAACAATCCTTTTTAAGTAAAACAGTCATCCCAGAAAATTCTAATTTTGCCCAGCCTGTTACACTATTATTTCCTTTGGAAACAAGGCCAGATGGGATGAAATGAAAAAACAATCAATTCTTTTCCTTTGTGATAGCAGTCAGAGAAAAAAAGACAAACAATTGCGTTTTCTCCCTTACTCCGTTCTATTGCTTTCTTCGAGGAACATGAAGAATGAACATTAGCTATCTCGGAAAATAACCGCGCATGGAAAAGTTAAAATGGCCGATGGTGTATATATATATTTAAGTATCACTGGGATTCTGCTTTATTCCTTTCAGTGGATTACCTTATGGGTGGCAAACATTCTCAACAGATCTTGTTCTCATTGTTTCACTACTAATCTCTCCTCTTCCAAAGCAAGGCTTTGTCTGTTTTGTACACCAGGTAATACAAAACCACAACCAACACAGCCATGTGATCACCTTCCTCCTCAAAACATTGTGCTTGTTTTACCTTACGACAGCTGCTACTAGTTGTCTAGTCACTACTATCCCTTTGAACATTTGAAAGAGAATTCTTTGGTGTTTTGATACTGATGGCATCAACTAGAATGGAACAGTTAAATTCTCCTAAAATGAAGCACAGAACACACTAGTGTTGGAAAATAACTGGCGTTTTCAACCAATACCCAGCGAAGACAAAAACTTGGTGTTGTCAAAAAGCGCTGGCGTTTAATGATCATTCTGCTGAACTTCCAAACAAAGGAATATTATCTTTACACAATCCTTAAAACATTTAAAAATGCATAATGATAGTGTCAAAAGAAAGTTTTAAACAGTTCCATTCAAAGAGCAGAAAGGCTGTTTTAATTAAAAGGGACAGAAGGAGATTTCGCGAATTACTGTTCTGATGGGTAAATTCTGGGCAAAGATTTGAGTTAGTTACTGTGAATCATGACTGGTTTTGCCACCCAGCATGTTCATCCAGGGACCATCAAACCAGCAAAATCAAGTTCTCAATATTAAAGCACATTAAGCTTCATGATGCCAATAAACCGTGCACAATGTGTAGGGAGAACAAAGCCATAGCACAAAGACCAAGTCACGTAAGACATGCACACACAACACAGC
>NW_010398530.1:0-5602 GCF_000710305.1 Buceros rhinoceros silvestris
CGAGCCCTGCACGCAGCACCGCTGGAGAAACGCAGCGCAGGAGCTCTTTCACCTGGCAGAAAGGTTTACAGAGTGAGTATCTGCCTGACAGCATTTGCTATTGTTCTAAGCTTTGTTTAATAACATTTTATACCTATATAAATAAGCTGAAATGATACCAAATGAGTTCAAGTCTCTGCAGAACGTTCCTTAGTGCATAGCTGTTCCACTTTGACTAGACAGCAAACGTAACTAAACCCTGTTTGCATGTAATCCAGATCCTGATTTTTCTTTGTGAAGGGCTTTGAGATCTGCTTTAAGATGTTCTAGAAATGTAAAGCATTTCTCAGTTGTATAAACTATTTTTATTTTATTGAGGTTCTTTATAGCATTTATTTATTTATTTTGCAATACTGCATTACTCAGCAGTTGATAAGAAAAAGGTAATAAACCCCTCAATTCCCCAAAGAAGGTTACAATTCAGGAAGTTAGTAACAGGAGTGGACACTGGCAAATGCAACTTTCAACGGTTCTTTCTCTGGATGATGGTAAGAAAGTTAAAAGATTACTCGTGCCTTGTTCTGACCAAAGCAATAATCTACGCACCAGATGCATCGTCCGCTGGTTACCTCGTACGCTGCCGAACAAGCTTCTCTGGTAATTGATTAAAATAGGGTTTGGGCATTTGTGTACATAAAAGGGGCTCGGTTTACCTCCCCGTGTCTAATAAAGAGAACGCCATGTGTGATTTCAAAACCAACCTCAGAACATACTGCATTCTAGAGCGTTGTGTTTCCCGAGCTTTGCAGCAACCAGCAGCTGGTAGGAGAACAGAGGAAGCAGAAAATTTCACTGTAAAGCTCTAAACCATTTTACAGACAAATTCTGGCAGCGGCTCTGTAGGCTACCGAGTATTCTTCCATTTGATGATGGCGCTTGACTGTGGAAAAAAGCAGGTGCTGATCCAACAGGGTTTACACAGGTACTTTCTTGCCTTTTCTATCTCAAAAAAAGAAAAACATTTTGTTTCCCTGATGTCCTCATAGCTTGCAGAATTGTTCCATTGGTCGTGTTTGCCCTTTTGAGGGAAAATCCTTGATTTCTGGGTGTGCTGCATTCCCTCTAGGGACTGGCAATAGGTCAGCTCTTTCTGCAGAGCCAGCACAGGTTTGTCAGAGCACGTGTTCCCACCTGGGACATGAAGGTGCCAAGCTGTTGTGCCCCTTTTTTCACTTGCTAGAAAATGTCAGGTGGTTTGACAGGACCATCTCAAGTAAAAGCTCCGAACTAACCTTTAGATTCACAACAATCTGCATGCTTTGCTTTGCTGTGTTTACCTCAAATTCTTTAGTTTAGAGATGAGAAAATTTCTAAGATTTCTACAGCTGGGCTCATTCTGGGGATAAACCCCTTTCTGGTTCCATTACACACATTACCAAATTACACAGCTCTCGTTTGACTCCGAGGAGCTCTCCCAGGGGAGGTAGGAGGGCACGGGTTAAGCAACACATACCAGGTAATTAGTGAGGGGTAATACCTCTTTATTGCTTTGGGATTCTTGAAGCTTAGATCATGTTAGATGAGCCTCGGTAGTTTTTCCGGTTTCTGCTTATACTATCACTTTTCCTCCCCATCTCAGATGAAATCAGGAAATGCTGAAAATTACAAAACAGATTTTCTTGAAGGTTCTTCAGCAGAAACACGTTGGTTTCTCCTGATCCCGGGGAACTGGACCCTCCAGCACTGCTGCTGTGGATTGCTCGGCGTTCAGAAATGAAACCTGCTCTGTTTCTTATTCTTGCCAAACCTAATTAACATCAAGGTTAGCAGGTCATCTGCAGAAACCTCCGTCCCTCCCTCCATCCCTCAGCCAACACAAGTCATTCACTGAAAGTGCAGCAAACAGATCGGCTCCTGTCTTTGAAAGCTGGAGGACTAACCTAACTATTACAGAGACAAGCCATAAGTCACAAAGATGCCAAGACAGACTTTAAATTGTCTTTTCTAAAATGTTTTTTCTTTGCTGGTTGGTGGCTGTTTTGTTTTGTTGTTGTTTGGGGTTTGTGTTGCTGTTTTGTGTGTGTGTTTGTTTTTAGCTGTAACTAATTATATTTTCATAATGGTTATTTTTTCCAGTGAGTTGAAAGAGAGTCAGCAAATGCCCATGGGAAAGTAAGTGCTAAATGCTTGACTTGGGAGAGCTACTCACACAAAGCACTATGAACTCCCTAATGTGATCTACACAAAGACACTGCAGCTGCACTGTCTGCACCATCCCAGATCTGTGTTTCTCTCTTCCCTGGAGATTTTCTCTTCTTGCCCTCTTCTCCACCTCCCTGTGCTTCTTCGGCAAGGCTATCTCAGCTCTTACAGTGCACTGGATATTCCTCTGTTCTTTCTTTCTCTCTCTGTCTGTCTTTAAAAAAAAAAAAAGAAGTCTTCCCACCCCAGGGCTGTCCGTCTGACAGCCTGTCCTAGGTGGGCTTCTACCCACGCTTTGTGTCAACAGCCATTTCTCCCTGGCTTGTCTCTTTTGTCCTCAAGTTGCACCAAGGAATTTTTAGATTGGATGTTGGGAAAAATTTGCTCATTTTGTGTGGCATGTGTTTCCTTGGCTCCACTGTAACTAACCATAAGGAATGATGTGAGGCTACGGTAAAATAATATTGGGTGTCACAGACTGATGCAAGGGGTTATTTCAGGTCAAAGTTCTCCAACAGTGCTGTATTTCTGAATATCCTGAGCACGTTTGCACACTGTTTTGCAGCCAGACATGAGCTCACACTGCTTGTGTTCCAGATTATGAGCCTGCCCTGATGCACAAATTAAGCAGCTCCATTCAAAGTGCTGAGCTCACTCTGATATTCCTCATATGCTATTCTTGCTCTGCAGATCATCTCAGGAAATGCTGCCACTTCTATTTATAGAATTATTGTTAGTTTTTCAATTTCCAAATAGAAGAAAATGGATGTTTTATAAACTGCTGAAAGAATTAAGCCTTACGTGATGAGAAGCAGGGAGCATTCCTTGTGCAGCCATATGTACCATCCAGCCCCACACGCGGCGCGCAGGCACCGAGCTTCTCTGGACAGGTATTTGAGAGAGAAGACATGAGAAGTACACGTAAAGCTGCAACCAGGCAGAGCAAGCACGCAGCAAGGGCAGGATGAGGACTTGCAGAGAGCCCACACACGAGTTGTAGCAGCCTCCAAGGAGTGAGCCTGCCCCCTTTGGCTTCCTGCAGCCCCCGCCTGGGGCTGCGCCTGGTGGCACAGTGCTGTCCTGAATCACCCCTCTTACTTTTCCCAGGAGCGTGTGTGCTCTCATACTAGCTTTAGGAGTCAGCAGTCCAGGCGAGGTGGTGCGGGATGAACGTGTGAACAGGTCCTCTCTGCTCGCCGTGACTCAGATCCCACAGCCTGGGACCCGGGGCAGGCTTTGCTCAGAGGCAGTGTGCTGCATGCCCTGCAGTATTTTCCATTCTGTCATGGTGCCCTCAATTGATTTTTACTGGCCACAAATGCTCTGCTTTGGGGTCGTCGCTGGCTGCAAATTGATTGGGTTTGGATGTCAACAGAGAGGCTGATTCGATGGTGTGGTACCGCTCTCACCCACCCCAGGATGCTCCAACTCACTGGTGGTCACACGTGAGTTTTGCAATTTGCCTTCTTTAGCCCGTCTTGAGCTGGTTATCGTGACCGCCCCGGCAGAGATGACTGTCCCAGTGGTCGCAGCTCTCTGAGGGAGGCCTGATGCTGAAGAGATCTGGTGGGAGTGTTTTGGGAAGGGCCAGTGTGAACATGAATGCTGACAGTTGAGAAGGGAGCTCCCTCCTGCAGTAGTCTGGGTCATACGACCTGCTGCTGTATCCTGACTCGGGCTGGGTGAAGAGGCAGAGATTTTTTAATTTTTTTCCCCCCATTTTATTGTATACTCTAACAAAAGCTTCTGTCTTTGAACTTGACATGTTTGAGATCTATGTGTCAATTCTGACAACATTTCACATACCCACAATAGAGGCAAAGTGCCTTAATGCCAAAACACCCTGTTGTGACGTTTTCAGAGTAGTTTGAGGGTTCATTCCAGAAGGTTGTGTCAAAATGAAATTAATTTTTTCAACATCAAAATAATTTGAAAAATTTGACAGTCTGAACTTTAACAGTAGATTTTTTAAAAAATGTATTCATTCCTTTTATAGAATGCATAAAAACATGAATACTTTAATTTCTGCCATTTCTGAGGAGTTGCAAAACCAGCCTTCCCCCGATCCGGAGGTAACTGCATTAGAAAAACATTTCTTGACTAAAACTTGTTAGCTGTCCTCTACTACTAAAGATGTTTTCCTCCCTATGTCTCACACCACAGATGTGAACCACAAATTAATCTCTGGAGCTTCCAACATGTGAAAAAATATTTGACAGCTGGGAACCAAAGAGATTAAGGAAGAGGTTTTGCTACCTAAACCTGAGTACGTGTATGACGTTGTTTGTAAGAACGCCAAGGTCGAAAAGATTGCATCTTTAGGGATCAAAATACCTCTGAAATGTACCTGTGACTTGCACAAAAATCTATCGTAAGGCTGAAAGCTGGCACCTGATCTCTCTGACTGCACGGTTTCAACCCACCCAGCATTCCTCTTCCTTGGCTCATGTGCATCAATAACCTTCAGGCTACAGATAAAAACGAGAAGATGTTTCCATCTATTTGGAGGCATGAAGGGAAATCATGCCAGATGCAGTCGGGTGGGGAGCAACCTGCTTTACAGGACTGCTGGTGTCACTGGTTCCCTGGTTCAGCACTGCAGCCCCAGCAGGAGGTTTGAGAGGTCCCTTTCCTCCCGAGAAGGGCTCGGCCCTGAAGCTCCGTGGGAGGATCACACTCACCTCTTGTTTTCACTGGTATTCAGGGAGAAGTGGGAGCTCTGCACCTGCGCCCCAGCAGGAGGTTTGAGAGGTCCCTTTCCTCCCGAGAAGGGCTCGGAGCTCTCCGTGGGAGGATCACACTCACCTCTTGTTTTCACTGGTATTCAGGGAGAAGTGGGAGCTCTGCACCTGCAGAGTTCGCTCCCTGTGGGACACATGCAAGCCTGGTGCTCCACATCCTGCTCTTTTCTAACCCCAGTTAGTCCCATTCTCTCCCCTCAGCCTAAGTGCGTGCCTATGGATTTGGCTTCAAAACAAGGTGTTGCAAAAACCCGTCAGAGGTGAAATAGTGTCCGCTCATGGCAGCTGCATCAAGTGTTTCACCCATACAATTGCACGGGCGGGTTAATTTTAAACATGCCAACCAGGGAGACCAAAGAACGAAATACAGGATGTCTGGTTTCTCTAAAACAGGGCTTCAAATAACCAGTTACGCGGCACAAATTGAGAGGGTGTTTTCTGACACAGATAAATATTTGCAATGCAAAATCACAGCTTGAATTCTTCACTTGATTTATCACCAAAGCTAAGGGAATCCAATGTCTAGTAAAATCAACTTAAGCCCAGTCCCCTTTTGGAGGCTGGCACCCTGTATTCTCTGGATAGTCCACACTAGGTCACGCTGAACCGGCAGCTGTGAAGCACAGAGGAGGTTAATTTAGGCCAGGAACAGACACATCGATACCGCCTGTGGCCGTCCT
>NW_010398530.1:5681-22630 GCF_000710305.1 Buceros rhinoceros silvestris
ATCGATACCGCCTGTGCCTGTCCTGCCCCTGCTTCTGGACATCAACCTCTCTGCACAAGGCCAGCTCTGTTAAGCGGGAGTTGTTGGCCAGAGCTAAGTCCTGGCTGTGTGCAGATGCACAAGACAAAGTCTACTGGGGCATAACGTTTTTTACAGAAGGGCATTAAAAGCTTTTTGGAGAAGGGGGCTCTAAAACAATAAAAAACCCCCACATATACCGTAAAGTTTCAGTATTTTTGATTCAACAGCAAATGTAAAAAATGATCGGCTAGTTGTAAGTGCAAAGAAATTAATGTGTGGCTCTAAGTAAGAAATAGAGGGAACTGTAAAACAATAAAAACCCCCCACATATACCATAAAGTTTCAGTATTTTTGATTCAACAGCAAATGTAAAAAATGATCGGCTAGTTGTAAGTGCAAAGAAATTAATGTGTGGCTCTAAGTAAGAAATAGAGGGTAGGAAATGCTGCCCCATAAACACTTCATTTGGGCACAGACAGACTATTAATCTTCATGATCCTTCACACCCCAAGACAGAAAAGTAATCGTTCAAGTCATGTATGATGAAATCCCGTGTTGTGGTATAATTCCTTCCTATTGATCAGGCCCTAGGCTATCTGGGATGATTTATAGGAATAACTAGGGACAGAAACTTACTGCAGTATTGCGAGGGCCAGTTAAGTTTATGTGCTGTACTGAGGTTCAGAGTAAATAGATTTTAAATTACAGTCCGTGTGGTACTCCTACTGAGGCAAGCTTACCTTGAGGGTCTGAGCAGAAGAGGCAGGGGGTGGAGAAGCAGCTAGTACACCTGGCAGTCACCTCACCAGTCACGTTTGCATCACTTGGGTGCGACTAGTTGTCAGCAGGGAAACGGAACAGTCAAAGCAATTTCTCACCACAACAAGGACCACAACTCAGGGGTGTAAATCAGCACTGTGTAGTTAAAAATCTATGGAGTTACACTGATCTGTGCTAGCGAGGGTCTGGATCAGAAATTTGAAGGCAAAAAGGTCAGTCTTCCTTTCCTTTAGCACAGAGGGGCGATACAGCACCAGTGCTCTGCGGTGCGGGCAGGTGCCCCGCCACATGCTTTCCAAGAGGGTGTATGTTTGCGTGAGCGTTACTTCTAGCACTGAGTCAGTCCAGCACGCTACAGAATCGGAACAGCAGCATTCTGCGCAGAATAAAATGCAAGAGAGAATGGCACCTTGTCAGGCAGAAGTGAGGGCTGAGGAAGCTCAGCCACAGCACCCGCGTGCTGGAACATCTCTGCTCAGCACCCCGGCCGGGCAGCTTGATCTCTGCGTTGTTTCCAGCACACAGCACGCATCAGTGGTCCCTAGCTGTGACCAGCAAAGGGAAGGACAACGATCAGTCTACACTGATTCCCGTTTTTCTTTCTTCTCCAATTCTTATCTCTTCAGGTGTGCCTCGCAAGCTCTGCTGGTTCCACGGCCCA
This sequence comes from Buceros rhinoceros silvestris, assembly GCF_000710305.1. Classification (NCBI taxonomy): domain Eukaryota; kingdom Metazoa; phylum Chordata; class Aves; order Bucerotiformes; family Bucerotidae; genus Buceros; species Buceros rhinoceros. The sequence goes on from NW_010398530.1 coordinate 7,144, forward strand.
ACTCCTCCTGCTTTGCAACAGCTCTGTCACCAGCCATAATGACAACAAATGGTTTCTTCTCTCTACTCAGCGGCCCATCAGCGCAAGTCAGTGAGATCTCCAAGCAAGTCAGCTGGGAGGACAGCTGTGTGTTCTGCTGCCTTGCTTACAGAGGCATCATGTGAGAGGATTAGGCACTCAGTTCTGGAATGGGGCACCAGCCTGCCCCTTGTAGCTCTGAAGGCATCATCCTTTGCTACGGGGTCTCTCTTCTCACAACGCAAGCCAGCTGATGGACCTGGAAACTGCTGTATTTCTGACTCTCTTTTGTGCTGTGAAGACACAAAGGAGTTAACCTTCGCAGGAGGCGAAGATTATTGCTGCTTGGGTGCTCTGTCAGCGAAGCACTGCATTTACAGTTCCTGGCTGTAGTCAGACCTCTGAAAGATAGGGCTGCTGCTCAGAGATCCCAGGTAGCACCCATCCATCACCTGGAGATATAGCAAAGAGAGACAGGCCAATCTGTAGCAAGCCGGTTTATTTTCTCTCTTCTGACATCTATAGATTAGACAGCTGCTGAGAAGATGCAATAAGGTCCTTCACCAGGAGTTACTTTCTGAACTCATCAGGAATTGTTGATGAGAGGAGCACATGCAGAAGCTGCCCTCATCTCAGTGGCCACATCCCCATAAACGAAGGAGCAACACTGAACCTTTACCATGTGTCAGACTTGGGTTAATACACCAGGATTTCTGGCTCACTAGCAAGCAACAGAGCACACAGAAAACCTGCTTCACGCTGAGACTTCAGGCAGGAGACATGTGCCCTCCTTCCCCTGTCGTCATCTGTTCCTGAGTTGATGGAGGCAGACGCTGATCTGGATGAATGAGCCGGATTCAGTGCAGTGAGAGAAGCATCTGCTACTGACATCGTTTCTGAGTGACGCCAAGGAAAGGGCGGCACCTGAGAGGTGAAGGTTTCATCTTAGAACCTGAGGATTGTCTTGTTTGCCTCACCCCAGCAGCAGGGCTGTACAGACACAATTAAATACAGCTACTGCACGTGAAGAATCAAGGTGGTGTGTCTACCTAGAGGGTAACTGGTGGATTTTCCCCACCCACTCCCCAAACGTAGCAAAAAAGCTGCTTTATCTGCAGATCTGTGTCAGCAGAGGCAGAAGGAGCTCTCAGCCAGCCCTGGCATACCTACAAAACCCAGGTCGCCCACTCCGCTCACACCTTTGGACCTTCCTAGGCCTGGGAAATAATTCAGGGGGTTACCTCAACAATACTATTTCCACAGACTCAAAGTGCTATTTAGGCTGTGCTGTCCATGAAGGGCACAGGAGGGAAGGGAAGTAGATGGAAGAAAACCCCACAGTCCCTTCTTCCAAAGGTACAGTGCAAAATATCCCCTGGGATGTCCCACTACTAGGGAGTGATCCACTTTGCTGACCCTGGCCCTGATTATCTCCTAAGCCTCCTTCTACATCAGAGCGGTGTAAAGAGGCCAGGGAAAGATCTGCACGTGACCTTCTTCTTAAGGCGCAATTCTTCACGGGATTCCTTGGCACAGCATCCCAAGGTGGGTAAGCGAGCACATCATCAGCCCGCAGCTCTCTCGGTGGCTCACAGGCAGCACGCCATCAACTGCTCGAGGGGGCACAAACCCAGTTTTGTTGGTTTTTGGCCCTGAGAAAAAAAAGGAGAAAAAAAAAGCGATTTACCCCATGTCTGTGTCGCTTCAAGCAAACCAGTCCATCCAGGCACACAGTGACTTCACTCACGACTTCAGGCTCAGAGCCAGACGTTTCTATCTAGGCCATCAATAAGTTTTGGACAGGGGGCCACAGTGGACAGGAGAGTCTCATGGCTATTGTGGGCTTCATCATCAGGTGTCAGTATTAAGCCTTCTCACTACCTCATCCCCTGCCAAAAAATCGTTTCCTTGCCCGGTGTCTGGTTACCCACGGTGTCTGACAAAACCTCCAAGGCAGCTCGGAGATAACAAGAGTCGGCACAGGCCAGCGCCTCTAAAGAGACTTTCCCCCCTCTGTTAAGCTCAGTCAAAATTAATTGGGCCTGAGGGGGTCAAATCTTTGTAAACAAAGTTAGGTGTACAGTTAGATATCTAATTCCCAGAGTTGTCTGTGAAAATCTTGCCTAAAGCTTATCTGGATCCTTAGGTATTGAAATACTTCTAAATAGCATTCCAAAATCTTGAATTCTGCAGTCAGACAGAACACCTGAGCTGTCATTTACAGATCCTGGTTTTTCCTAATAACGGGATTACTGGGGGAGTTTTGCAGCAGCCTTGAGAAAAGCCAGGCTTTCATATCTATACTTTAATCTCTTAAGTTGGGGGAGGAATGTTAAAAAAAAAATCCGTCTTATTAAAATAAACAAAGCCTGTTGGTGTGAAGAACTGGAATCAATTTTCATTACCATCCCGTGCACAAACCAAACATGACAAAAGGATTCACACAGTTCAGTGACATCCAAGGGACATTGATTACTCGGCTGTCCTGGAGATTGCCTGCAGTTTCACGGGCCATGTTTGCTTCCTTATGGCAGATTTAGGTAACCTTGTTTCTTGTGTCATTGCTTTACGTCTAAAATATCTCAATACCTGCTGGCAACATCATCTGGCAGATGCCTAGAAATATTGCTTAATTCTGTTAAGACACATGGTGGCATTAAGCAGCAGCAGAGTTCACCAGGAAGAAAAAATCAGATTGCAGTTTGCAGAGGGAGTTGCAGGATGGCTCACTGGGTGACGAACTCTTTGCATGAAGGTGCGGCTGGACTAGCCTTCCTGCGGGCTGCTGAAGGACTGGCAGAGATCACGGATGGAAGGATCAGCTCCACTCACCGGCTCCGCGCTGCTCGGTAAAGGATGGTGTACTTTGCCAGAGAGGCGGAGCAGGCTAGGAATGAAGGGGGAATGAATAGAGGGGAAGCTGTGAGTGAGGGTTTCTCCAGCCCAAAAGATGGGTTCCCAAGGAAACTCCACCACGTGACTGTGTGACAAATCTGTGATATACGTGGCATGTGCAGTGTGATGTCTTCACTGCAAGCCTGGAACCTGTGGCCAGCAATTGCTCGTGCTGCCCCAGCGCAGTCGGAGCTGAGATTAGCAGGCGCCTCCCAAAGCTGTTTTCCTGGCAAGCTCGATTCCCTGATCCCCTCTGTGAGACAGCCTCGCGGATCAAGGAAGCGGCGTGCCTCCCTCCTCAACGCCAGAAGGATTTACGTGAGGGAGAAACAAGCAAGCTGTCTTGCCAACAAGAGAGGAGAGAGCACAGAAATTATCTTCAATCTGTGTTTTCACAAGAGCAGGGAGAGGCTCCACTCCGGTGGAGTTGCACGCTGCCGAACTCAGGCTAGCTTCTGAAACTCTGCCCGTTAGCACACTGAACAGAAAATTATTTTGATCATCTTATAAAGCTCTTCTCTGAAAGAGAAAGCAATGTTTTACTTTCTCCTGTCAAACTGTAAGCGCATCTTGGGAGAGAAATAAATGTTTTGGCACACAAAGAAGTCACGCTGCATTTTGATGGCACTGTTCACGCTTTGTCCCTGAAACAAACTGAGCATTTAGAAGAGCAACACAACTCATTACTGAATGAGAGGATGTGAAGAACGGTTGGGTTTAACCTTGCCACTAACAGACGGTTTAAGATACTCCTGGCAAGCTGTTTCTTTCTGACAGCAAGATCCTATTAGAAGCTGATGGCACGCTGCTCTCCCCAGGATCTAGTCACTGTAGCCGGTCAGAGCAAAGGTCAGGCCGGGCTGGGGTCCCTTGGTAGCAGACAGCAGCTGATGTTTCAGGTAACGTGTCCCACAGAATGGTTGTCCACCCTGTGACAATCATCACTCGTCCCCTGCACAATGAGAACTGCGTGCGGAACGGCAGTACAGCCTTTTCCAGCTCCGGCACGACCCCCCGCCCGCGGCGTGGGGGGGATCTACTGATGCTCGTAGGAAGCTCTTGTGCGCACACCAGTGATCTGATCTCTCCTTATCCCCTCGCCGAGTTCCCCCTCCACGCCTTTCGCTTACTGAAAACAGGTTTTTGTCCTTATGTGGGTGCAGGGGTGGTTGGATCCTGCAGGGAGACCTGCTCCACATCCTGCCCTGCTCAGCAGGGGAGCACTTGCACCACATTCCACAAATCTAATACACTCCACATGGCACCATGCCTTCGGCTTTGCTCAGTTGAGCCACTGCCTGAAAGAAAAAAAAGTGAAGTGATTAGAGAGAGTGGGCAGCAGTCTCCTGCTCTCTCTTTTTTGTTGATTATCAACGCAAGCTGTCCTCAGGAAGCCTGTCTTCTCCTCCACCACGCTGCCCAGTTTGGGTAGCAAACAGCTCCAACTCCGAAAGTAAGTAAAACTTGCAACACGTGGCTTGCTAATTATTTAGAGCTGTGAACAAAAGCTTGTCATTGTCAAGCGTGGCTGAGGCATTCATGCCTGGTTGCCCTCTTCCCCCCTGGGCTCTCTAGGTGCAGGCCATGGAATGTATTTGTTACATCATCAGGCTATAAAAAGAAGTGTGTGCATCACCCTATGGCTCCTAGGAGTGAGTAAGTGATCAGATTGGAAGTGTCATCCAAGACAGGTTTGTGCAGCCAGACGTCGCTGCTGCTTCAACACCACGACGGATCCGGCAGCGCTGAGGAGGGTGACATGTCTGCTGTTTGCAGATGGGTAGGAGGCATTTCCAGGCTGCTCTAACGTGTGAGTGGCAATAATCCTACGCCTTCCCTGAGCCAGTCAATGTTGCTGCTTTCTGCCAACATCGCGGGAACTCACCCAAGGCCTGCTGCAGAAGCAGAGGGACTGGAGAAGGTAAGCGGGCATTTCTGCATCCAGAAGGGGTCTCTGGGGCAGGAAGCCAAAAGCACAGGTAGCTCAGGAGTGCATTAAGGGAGCTGTGTCTCTATTAAGCACAGTTCCATGTGTTTTGGACCACCTAGGGCTCTGTTACACATCCCACCGCTATCCTGGATCTTCGAAGCTCAGTTCCAGAAGGTACAATGTGGATTTCAGCTAAAGGCACAGGAAAAGCCTCTTGCACCATAGTGCTTTGAGCTCTTTCTCCCACAGCAGTCTTTCAGAGAAACTAGAAGATGGAGCTAGGATGTAATTTGAAAGAGGGCATGAGTCTACAGGTGACCCTTGTAGAGCTCAGTAGGTGGGATATCAACACATCGCTTTCTCTGGAGCAAGCTGAGCTGTGATTTATCCTCCTTCCCCGCAGAAGAGATGCTGGCTTCTCTCTCTCTCCTTCCAGCCCATCCTTCTCAGTAATGCACTGTAACCCATGACCCCGTGGACAAAAGACGAGAATACTAATTACTTCAAAGCACTCCACCCAAAGTGGACGTTAAGTGGACTAACGCTGAACAGCAATGGAAGTTACAGCATGGACATCATCAGAATCCATCACAACTAATGAGATTAGAGCAGATACCACAAGAATTCATAAGGATCTACTTTGTGCCCCAAAATTTCTTTCAGTGCATTTGAGCCATGCTTTTGTCTTCTCCTGCCCTCTACTTGCACACTTTGAAGAGTACAGACAAGAGAGGCCCCAGGAGCCTTTCAACCTACTCTGTACCTCTCTTATACAACCCCTGTATCTAATTGTGTGCAGGCACAGCGGCAAGGGCAATGACTTCATAGAGAACCCCCCTAATGAATAAATCATCCTAATTTCAAGGCAAAGTTAGCACAACCATCCACTGTGTCACTTCCATGAATCACCGTGATAAAGGGCCATGCTCGGTGAGACATTGCTTATGCAAATGCCACACAGCACTAATGAATGTAAACAAAGCCCCTCAGTGCCAGGACAAGGCAGGCTTGTGCCAGAACGCCTAGGAAGCGGCTGTTGCTTTGTTCAAAGGAGTAAGTGATGGGCTGGGGCAGAGAAGCTCTCAGGAGCCCGGGACTGCACTAGTCGGTTATTTCAGATCCGAGGTCATGGTCCTTGTTCTTTAGGGATGTACTTTCATACCAAATATTTCTGATTTACAAGCAGCAAGGCCTCTCTCTGAGTTCCTGGGAATTGTGACAGGGAGGAGGTATTCTGAGCCGGGATGAAACAGAGATTGCTCCTTTGAGATGAGACAGCAGCCTAACCTAAGGCGCTGGAAAGGACCCACAGTCCTTTGGATTTCCTTCATTATTCTCCAGAGCCTAATCTAATTTAACAGCTGACAAAGCAGGGCTTTGCTCAGGAGGTGTCTCTGTTTTCAAGCAGATCTCACGGTTATCGTGTCTGTGCTGATACTCAGGACCTTGGTGTTATTGTTCGTACTCTCTAGAAGCCTGTAAAAGGTCTAGAGCCAAACAAAGGTTAGTCCTTGGTGCTACGCGATTTACAGGCAAAGTGTAAGAACAGGTCTTGCTGCAGTCAGGAGGGTAGAATAGCTGGGTGAGGGATTGGACAGCAGCGAAAGGTGGAGTGGTTTCCTCAAGGTCACACGAGTCACAGCACACAGCTGGGAATAGGCTTGGTGACTCACAGGGACGTGCAGTATATAGTCCTGCTGATGTGCAAGTCTCTGATATCCCTGGCTAACACACCACAGGAGGAATTTATTTCATGCTCTGGAATCCTCTGCCACCAAGCACCAGCCAAAAAAGGTCTAAAACAACGAATGTAGCTCAAGATATGCCACCAATAGGTGTCGAGCACAACTGATTTTCATTTGCCATTGCTTTCTTTGTAAGACGGTGTCACAGGTTATTTATCTCTGACAGCATTAAATGATGCAAAGCACTTGATGAGTCACTGGGAAAAGCAGCCTGTAAGACTAACCAGCACAAGAAGAAAGGACCATGAATTCCCCAGACTGGAAAGCAATTGCATTGCTCTCATACAGTGAATGCAAGGAGAGAAGCTCTCCCCCGTTTCCAAGTCCTGCAGTCGAACAGCTAGTGCTTCACTGCTCGGTATTTGGATTTTGAAGCCTATCGGTGTCCCTCATTGCTCCAGAAATCTGCACCGGTGCAACTGTGCCTGGAGCAGAGGTGCTGTTCAGCCGGCAGCCGAGCCACTGAAAGGCATCATCCTCCCTAGCAGACAACACTGCTGGGGCATGTGTCCTGCTACGGTCTGCGTTGTCACAGCACGTGTGGGTGACCCCTAACATAGTGCTGGGCTTTATCAGGCTCCTGCATCACTCTCTGCAGCCTCCAAAGAAAGCAAAACCGTGCCTCAAGCACACCGATAAAGGGCTTTGAACGGAGGCAGATGAATCACATGCCATTTCACAATTAGCACTTTAATTTTGAGCATTAATTAGGGCTCTGGAGTTGGGAGAGTTTAGTTCTCATCAACCCACTTACATTGTTCAGAGGAGGCCTGAAGAGATACTGAAGTTTGCAAATAAATCAACAGAAAAATGAAAAGTCAGTACTGGCCGCAGCCCATGAGCTGACTACTAGTGACCTGGGAAATGTTCCACGAAACCCTGACTTGCTTCCTAGAGGATGGGCAGAAGCAATATTTGTGTTAAAATACCATATCACTAGAGAAATACAGGCACACTGAAGAACGAGAGTGGTTCCAAAGCGCAGGGTAGGCTACAGGCAGGAACCCACAGCCCAGCCTTGGTTCACCAAACAGTTCTTCTAGGCACTGTTGCAGTATCCTATCGAGCTCTAATATCCTTTGAAAACAACATTATTTTTGTGCAAGAGGATAGGATGTTACTGATTCGGAGCTGTAAATGCAGTAATTAAAGCCAAAAGTCCGTAAGGAGGCTTGGATGTGAATTCATTATGAATACGCTTTGATGAAATGAGATTTACTGGCTCTTTTTTTTACATAAGGAAGTGAAATAAAATCTGGAAATAAAAATAGATGGACATCAGCACATCCCAGCCATAAGATAAACAGTACTGCTAAGTACTGTAGTAGCAGTAATAATAAGCAGTAGCTACAGGTGGAGCAACAAATACATTTATCCTAAAGAACTAGGGACACTGAGAACACCTGCTGCTTTCCAGAAAGGTAAAAGCCAAGAGAAGACAATTCCTCCCAAGCCACAAAAAGAATAAATTAAATTACGAAGAAGTCAGCTGAAAAATACATCTGCATCGTGGTAACAGTGGAGGGCCTGTGACCATACGCTGAGGAGCACCTTGTTTATCGGCCAGGAGACAGCAAGGACATGCCTGCAGCAGGAGCATCCCAGGCAGGGTTTGGAATGCAGCTGGCACCTTCCCAGCTGCAGGTCGAATGGGAGTTTTGGGGAGCAAGGTCATGCTTCTGCAGCCCTTCTGGCATGTCAGTGAGGACTTCCCTCTTTCAAGTGTCTCATCTCAGCATGCAGGAGGTAATATGTCTCACTCCTCCCCTTTTTCTGTCCCCTGGCACAAAAAAAAAAAAAAAGGCAAGAGCTCAAACTCTGAGAATTTGCATCAGAGCCCACCGCTGGAAAACATACAGCAGATTGGAGAGTAGCGTGAACGTAATTTATTTTCCTTTATGTAGGAAAACAAAGCTGCTATAGGGAGCAGGGTCCTCTCGCTCAGTACTCTGCATGGTGTTTGACTTGATTTAAATGGCAGAAACCTTAATCAGAGCTCTAAAGAGGCCTCCTGACAGCGCAGTTCAGACTACTGGAAAGAAACATTTGTCTGGTCAAAGCAAACAGAATTGGATTAGTTTCCTCGAGGGACCCAGGGAGTGCAATAGGAATGGCACAGAGGAGACACTAAGTCCAGCAGGACATGGCTGGATTATTCCTCTCATGCCCTGTATATCTTCTAGAACATCTGTCCAGACTGCAGCGAGCCTTGTAACCCACGATAAGCCAGGAGTGAGGTCTGGCAGAAATGAGAATGACAAGCCGGATTCTGCCTGGGATGAGATCTGCACCGGAGCAAACCCATCCGCTCGAAAGGGGTGTTTCAGACTCACAAAGCTGCAAGAGAACTCAGAAGAAGATGCTGGGAGGAAAATTATCCTGCATCACAGTCATTCATGGAGGCAAAACCTTGCAGCATCAGAGCTGCCGGGTTCAAAGCCTCCGATGGGAAAGGCTTTTGGAAACACCTTTAAAGGCGTGTGACCTTGAAAGGAGGTGCTGAGCTCTTCTCCCAGGGACCTAGTGCACCCAGGAGGTGCAGGAACGGGGCAAAGCTGCATCAGGGGAGCTTCAGACTTGATGTTAGGAATCACTTCTTTACGCAGAGGGTGGTCGAACTCTGGAACAGGCTTCCTGGAGAGGTGACCGATGCCCCGAGCCTGTCGGTGTTTAAGAGGCGTTTGGACAATTCTCCTAATACCATGCTTTAACTTTTCTTTTGCCCTGAAGCGGTCAGGTGGTTGGACTAGACAATTGTCATAAGTCCCTTCCAACAGAAAAACTCTATTCTGTGGTTATTTCTTTGGGTAAAGACCCTGCAGTCCAGAAAGAGGTAATTTTATTGGAACAAGCGCTCGTTACGTGGGGGTGACAGCTGAGGTCAACGCGGGCTGACTTGGTGTTCTTCTCTGGCAGAAGCAGTGGCAACTGCTTTGCCTGTACCCCTCATACAAGGCAGGGACCTCTTCATAAATGCACAGCTTCTCATTTTCTTGGTCTTGAAATAAAGATTTGTGCTTGTTGGTTAAATTCTTATTCTGTTCCCAAAGGCTTTGTATGATCTTGCTCTGGAAAGGGAAACCTGAGCAAAACGGTGTATCTGATCTGCTCTCTCCGAGAGCCTGGATACTAACGCACACAGGCCTGTTTATTTTACTAGTGCCTGTACACATAATATTAAAATCAAATATTGGTTCTGGAGTTGCGACTCATAGGGGATAGCTTTTTTTATTTGATAAATAGCTGTGTTTGTGTGGAGATTCGTATCGGGCTGCACACAAACAAACCTGAAGTAAATGTTTGCCCATCTGTGGTCAGTTGACTCTGGCTGGATGCCAGGTGCCCACCAAAGCAGGGCTGTTCCTCCCCTTCCTCGGCTGAGCAGGGCGCAGAAAGCCTAACAAAAGGCTCCTGGATGAAGATCAGGGCAGGCAGAGATCATTCCCCAGTTACCGTCACTGGCAAAACAGACTCGGCTTGGAGAAATAGTTTAATTTATTACCAATTAAACTAGAGTAAGGTAATGAGAAAAAAGCCAAATCTTAAAATGTTTTCCTTCCACCCCTCCCTTCTTCCTGGGCTCAAGTTCCCCCTGGGTTTCTCCACCTCCTCCCCCAGCAGCGCGGGTGGGTGGGGATGGGGACTGCAGTCAGTGCATCCCACACAGTCTCTGCTGCTCCTTCCTCCTCAGGAGGAGGACTCCTCACACTTCCCCTGCTCCAGCTGGGGTCCCTCCCTCAGGAGACAGTCCTCCCCAAACTTCTCCCGCACGGGTCCTTCCCACGGGCGGCAGCTCTGACCAGCTGCTCCAGCATGGTCCTCTCCACGAGGAGCAGTCCTTCAGGAACAGACTGCTGAGGACCTCAGAGAAATTCCACTCCTCCTGATACGGGGCAACTTGCACTTCGGGTTCTTTGTGCGAAAGTTAGCAGCAGAACAGCCCTAAATATCTTAATATACCAACGCACTAAAACATGTGGATCTTCACGTTAACTAAATCTATAGAAAATAGTGAAAAGCCACGTGGCTTTTCTTTAAGGATCACTGTAGCCTTTGTTTTAAACAAAAAGACAAGTTCCTAGAAGAATCTAAGATTTGCAAAGAAATGGACTGGAATTTAAGTACAGGAGGATGCACATGGAATCTGTTGCTGCCCTAAAACTGATTTTTTTGCTTCTTCATTCCTAAAGATTACATCCACGAGGCCCTCTCCTCCCACTCTACATCTATTTTTCTATACACGGATATATAAATACAGTTACTATTTTAACTGCCTTTTAAATACAAATGTTGCCAATTAGCCAGTGTTTTGCACAATGCCTGGAAAACATAAAATCAAAATGTTCATCCAAAGCCACATATGGCCAGATCCTTAGTTGGTGTCAATGCTTGCAGCTCTACTAATTTTTTTGGAGCTGGGCCACTTTATGCCTGCTAAGGTTATGGCTCAGTAGAATCCAACTGAAAGACTCTGGTTTCTCGAAGATATAGATCAGGACCGTTGTTATTGCAAGCGCTTTACAAAATCTGGAGTGTATTACATGTTGGGACTACTACTCTGGTAAACAATCCTGTGTTGGAATATTTTTCCTACTACCTCAGACCCCATGAAGCAGAAAATGCAAAGCCTGTTCTCCCTCCTCCTGTTTATATTGGGAACAATAATGTTAATTTTCAAATTCAATTTAACATATGTCTGAAAGCGGCTTGATTGCCCCAGCCAAAAATTGCAATTGGCAGCTCCGGTTTCTGGCGTGTCTGAATTTGGAGTGGACTGTCTATGCAGATCAAAACATGAAGCCTGGAATACAAGCTGTTCCCGGACATGTGCCTGAATCTTTGATGTTTGATCACAGCATAGGTCAGGAAAGTGTGAAAGGAACCAATTCTGCTATGTATTTACTAGGAAATGAGAAATCACCCTCACGCATGTGACATTACAGGGCTGAATAAAAATAGCTTCCGCAGATTCACTCTTCTGTTAAACTAAGATTCAAATCCATCACGCTCAAAAACACCTGGTCAATTCAGATGCTGTGCTTCTGAATTTCCTTAAGAAAGATATTCTCAAGGCAGCAGCATTTGGATAGAGCTTGTTACTGGACCATGAAGTAGAAGTATTGCTGCCTGGCATCAAGCATAGGTTTTGCAGTTGTAGGAATAAATGAAGTTGAACACTAGCTGAGTTCACCAAAGGGCATTTTAAAACCAAGAGATGAGGGAAAATGAAACATAAAACAACAAACAGAAGGACAAAGAGTGATAAAGCCAATGAAGCATGAAGAGCCACACAATGATAGGTGCTTCCTTCTAAAAAAAAAAAAAAAATTTAAGAATGTGGGTCATTATCTTCAGAACACGCACAGTGTAGTGGTAGCTGCGGAGTAGCCAAGAGTAGAGAAATGGTGCTGCGTTTCTGTTTCCGATGGACGCAGTCACCGAGGTGACCCTCTCTGTCTGGGTCCAACTGCATCACTTTGGCTGAAACAGGAACAAGAGATAAACCCCGCAGAGCTGGTGGCGAATGAAAACACCTCTGCAGAGCATGTGCCAGGCTGGCTCTGTCAGGGATGCAGAGTCAAGATTCCAAGGACTCCTGCTGCACATGCAGTGTAAATTGTACAAGCCACCGGCCGGCCAAGCTGGAGGCACTTCAAATAGCTCTAGCTGCAAACACCATTCTTACTTCCTTAAAGTTCTGGCTAAAAGTCTAAGAGATGGACTGCGAAGTGGCAGATTCAGCCCCTGGTCCAACTGGAAGTGCTCAGAGACCTTAAGCAAAGCAGCAGCTGCGTGAGAAGGCACAGAGCTCTGGGCAGCAGAGTCTGGGAAATCGCCACTGCCAAGAGAGAGAAGAGAAAGGGTCTCTAGCACACTGCGCTGCCAGAGAGAGGGGACAGCTTGCTGATGCACTTCTTCCAGGAGCATTTGGGGGGATGTTTCAGAAGCTGAAGCTGATTACAGCCCCATCACTGGAAGAAAAGGAATTTGCACTGCCTTGGGTAAAGCGTTGGCAAGTCCCGTTCTGAGACAAGCAAAACAAACAGAGGGTGCCAAGCAGATCTGCAGCCAGAGCATCTGATTAAACAGCGAGTGCTTGCCACCCCTTTCCCTGGCTTTACGTCAGACTCACAGCAGTGACGTCAGCGCATTTGCCCCTCGTTCAGAGCAGCCCTAGAGAAAGGAAAACAAGCAAGCTGCGCTGACTTACTCAGAGTCATTAGCTCGCACCGACTTACTCTAACGGGTCCAGTGACTATTTGGCTTAGAAAGAAGGTAGCACTCACGAGACACAGGGCAGGGTTTGGCAGTGAGGATGTTCGGGAGATAACACGTCAATCCTCTGTTCCCACAGGAGGAAGCCTGTCGTAAACACTGGCCTGTTGTCACTGTCCGTTACTGATTAACGCTGTGATTGCTGTGGCTCCACGAGCACTGTCCACTTGGAGACGATTGCAATGGGAACTGGGCAAGAGAGGGGAAGTATTTTTTTATTTTTCACTGTTGAGGAACCTTTAAATTAACTTTTTATAGGAAAAAATGTGCATCAATTTTCCAGTTCTTTCCATGGAAAAAAAAAAGGATCCCTTCAGGCCTAACAGATTGACTCTAGTCATTGAGAAAAATTGAATAATTTAGAAGGGGCAAAATTATGTCAAAACAGGTCATAATCTTTTAATGATCTGTTCAGCCTGCCTTCTTCAAGCAGTAAGGTGTCTGTAAATCCACAGTGTGTCCTTCTATGCCTCGGAGCCTGCCCGCCCCTCCTTTCCAAGGCGTGGTAGGGAGAGCTGTCCTGTGAGAGCTGACGTTACTGCGCTCTAAAGAAGTTAGACCAGAAGCATGAATGAATGTTCCTCTCTCTTTTAGCTGGGATGAAGAAATCTATCTGATTCTGAAAGCTGGAGGAAAAGAAAAAACCACCTTTATGGTGTATCGGACTTTAATCTGGTGGCTGTTTATAAATAATTTCTCCAAATCTTCTCTAGCTCTCGGCTTCAGGGAGACGCTTAGACGCAGCCCGGCGGTGCTGCTGTCTCTGCTGAGTGAAGCACTCACCTGGCAGCTGGCCCAGGCCATGCAGGGCAGCAGGTTTCAGAGCAGTGCAGGGCTGTGCCTGGGGACACCAGAGCTGCTGGGGGGATGGAGAGACGATGAGCGCAGCCACTGCAAGACGGAGATCTGGGTACTCTTTAGGGGAAGCTGGAAGAGTTTGAGAGGAGCCTCTGAGGTGACAGAGAGGAGAATGCAGGCGCGGAGAGTGCATTTGAGAGTGGTGTTTCTCCACAGTGGGAGTGTGTGAGTGAAAGAGCTGGCTCTCATGGTGCCAGTCCTGCTCGTCAGGGAAGGCAGCAGCTGGTGAATGGACGAGAGGCAACGATGAAGTTTTGTCTCTTTCTTTTCTTAGAGAGTCTGAGCCTCTCATCCTGATTTAGACCAAAGTAAAGCCCCTGGTGGGTCGCATGATGTGCCTCTGTCTCGCAGGTTCCATGACTCAGGCTGTCCTAGGAATAGAAACTAGCTTATGGCTCTCAGATCCCACAGTTGTCTGACATACGCCTCGAATACCGAGGCATTTTTTGTCAGCGGTACAATGCTGCAGTTCCCAGAGAGCTACAATCCAAACCTTGGAGATCTGAATCCCACCAAGGTCCAGAATCAGGAGTCACAGGCTTCCCCACAAGGGCTGTTTCCCCGGAGCTTTCAGTGACGTACCCTTTCCTTTTGGTACAGAGTGTCCAGCAGGGATGCTGCTATCACATTTGGGTGATGCCTGATGCCATGGTGGTGGGCAGCAGTGTGAACCCAGCTGCCTTCAGTCAACAAGCCTAGAGCCGTGAGAAGGGCCACCTCTCTGCTGCAAGGTCTGCCATGTTTCCAGTGCAATGTATGCAGATACACGGGCACCTTAAGAGGAGGTAGGAGCGCTCCCGGCCCGTTACCGGGAAGGGGTGCAGGGAGCAGCTTGTACTGGGAATTGGTCTCTTTTTGCCTGTCCTCTGATATCCTCTGGCTGAGATGTATCTTTGCCATGGTGGGGTTGAGATCAGAGATGCTCTGCAAGCGACAGGGAGGACAGTATCTCTTGGGACATGGCTCAGCACGCTTTCCTCAGCCACCACCCCTCCAAGCAGCATTCTCTGAATCCTGCTGGCCGCAGAGGTGAGTTTTAACGGGCCCAAATGAGAGCTGATTGTGCCTCCCCTACAAAGCACAGGAGGCTCCAGTGTCAGGCTCTTAAAGGCGACGGTACACCGGGCAGGGAGGAGCTGTTTTCAGTCAGATTCAGAGATTGCAGCACATCTCTTGCTGCCTCCTTGTTTCTATAGCAATAGCGGGATCAGACCGCACTGGGCCACGCAGGGGCTCAGACAGCAAATGGAAATACAGCCCATAAAATCAGAGTATCACTACTCTGGACTGCCAGTCAGGAGGTGTGGGAAGGTCTTGGGAAGTCGCTGCACGCTCCATGTTAAGCGCCTGATGCAGAGAGCTGTTCTGGCTAAAGGAGAATTCTTCATTCACCCACCTGCCACGTTACAGAAGAAATGAGTAGTGTGAACAGGAGAAGGAAGGAAGGGAAACCAGGGAGCATCCCAGAAAGGAAATAAAAATGTTAACTAGAAGTAATATTCCTTCTAATGTTTGGGGGGTTGTTTCTGGAGGTTTTTTGTTTGGTTGTTTTTAAGTATTGAGGAATTTGATGCTAAGGATTGAATTATCTGAATCAATTTATAGGATGGTCCAAATGGCCCCCAGAAAAGCAGCGAAATGTCTCTGTTCCCCCAGGAAATGTCTTTGTTTTCTTTTCCCTGCTCTCCTCCCCTCCCCCCCCCCCCCTTTTTTTTTTTTTTTTTTTTTTTTTTTTTTTTTTTTTCTTTCCCCTCCTATACTTTTT
>NW_010398530.1:22755-23068 GCF_000710305.1 Buceros rhinoceros silvestris
ATTTTTGTTTCCTGGCATGACTCAGCAACTACATAGTGTCATTTGGGAAACTTTTAAGGAAATGTCATCTTTACTGGTTTCTCTTGAGACGTACAGACCTTTCAAAGCGTGATAAGAGAACACAGCATGCAATTAGGAAAAGCAAGCGAGACTGGGTGGAATGCAGTGCTGCTATCCCTGCTTTTTCAGCTGAGGATCCCAGAAGCAGGGGAAGAGGACCCCAGTTTCACTGGAGTGGGTGTCCCGCTCCAGCCTGCTCGAGTCGCCGTCCTGCAGGCTGCAGTCCCTCTGCTCTGTGTGCTGCGGTAGGACG
>NW_010398530.1:23205-28176 GCF_000710305.1 Buceros rhinoceros silvestris
CCCACTTTCAGTGGAGGGAGTGGACCGCGCCAGCCTGCTCGAGTCGCCGTCCTGCAGGCTGCAGTCCCTCTGCTCTGTGTGCTTCGGTAGGATGGTAGCATCCTCTTCCTAAAGCAAACTGGTGTCTGGGTTCTCAGTCACAGTTAGTGCTTTCCTGGCATGAGCTGCTCCAGGTAGGAATTCTCTTAAATCCTCAGGGTTTACTTGAAAGTCTGATGTAGAATTTATTTATGGCTTTTTGGTGGGTTGGGGTTTTTTCTTTTCTGGTCCGGACAGTTTTTGCCTGTTCGGTATGGGAAGTGGCATTGCTTTCCCAGCCTGACAACACCGTAGCCTCTGTTCTCACATGGCTTTCCTATCACTCTGTTTTTTCCTCTCTCTCCTGTCATGAACTGTCACATTATGTTTTGTCACTTCTTAGTAGTTCAACCTTCAAGTCCAAACCTATCCGCACACCTAAGGACCTTAGGATCCAAAGAGAAATTTATCTAAAGGTCTAACTTAGATGATTCACCACTGGACCAGTCACTCTGGTGTCCAAGTAGTTTCCTCCTGGCCTTGTGGCTACACACAGAGAAAGTGCTCAAGAAATCCTGAGTAGTGACATTTGTTTTGCTTTAGGCTAATCATGCCAGCCTCAAACCAGCCCCAGCCAGTGTTTCCAGCTCCTGCCTCTTCACTTGCTGCAGCTGGTCCCTGGAGTCAGAAAGGCATGAAGACAGTGACCTTCCTTGCTGATGCTGGTTAATTACATGGACCCTGTTATATCCCTGAGGCTTGAAATAAGTATTTTTCCATGCCTAGCAAAGCTAAACATGGCATTGTGCTACATTCCCAGTTGATTCCCATTTTAATTTCCCCTTCAGCACTGCTTTTCTGTTTTCATTTGCTTGTAAACACCAAGCACTTTAGATGATTGTATGGGGGGAGTTTGCTGGTGTTGGAAGAACCTTCCTTCCTTCTGGCTTCACTTCCCAGGGCATCACAAGCAGTGCTCCAAGACAAGCTCTGGACAAGCTGATTAGTAGGAGTAACGGAGGAAGATGCTGGTAATATCTAGTGTGCATGACGTGTGGAAGAAAAAGGTCTATTAAATAGTTCCCTTGCCTGCTCTTACCTTGCACCAAAGGCTACCCATCATATGTCTAGCAACACAGACAAGTGAGAAAAACATTCATGGGGCAACACTGCAGCAGATTCTCTTTCTCACCGACCTTAAAATCCCCCAAGCGTGACATTTGACAGCCTTCCTCATTCTCTAGGGTTTAGATGCCAGGATTTCCCCTTATCAGGCTGTCTTCTCAGGAACGTGCATTTTCTTTCGTGTATTGTGCAAAGTAACACACTTGTCAGCTTTTTTGAACACCTAACTGTAAAACCATTAAGAACATTAGGAGATCAGCTCAGCTGGTCTTACAACATGGTTGAGACATAAAATACCTTGTTGTTCATCAAAAAGCACATGGAGATGCTCTCCACAAATCCACTCTCCAGGAAAAATCATCCCAACTTAACAAATCTACACCTGAGCTGCTTAACAAGATGCCCTCTACAGCCAGTAGAAAGTAGCAGACAGTGAGGAATGTTTTTGACCTGCTTCAGATGCTTTCAGGTTAGGGGAAACACATCTTAGAAACAACTGCTTCTCTCAGCTGAAAATAAAGACAGTCAGACAACGAGCTCAGGTGGAGGCATCCGGACTGTAAACAGCTACAGATCCACAGCTCAGCCCCACCCCTTTGCAACTCTCCTGTGTTGCAGCCCTCTGTCTGAAAAGCTGGTTTTTTGGTAGCAACTCCCAAGTGGTTTCAGCTTATTTACAGGCTGTAGTGATTTTGCAAGTATTTTTTGAACATTACCATCTTCTAGTCAATGAACTGTCGTTGAATTTTAGTTTGGTAAGATCAGAAAACGAGACGATGTGCATGAAGCCAGCTCTTGCAAGGCATCTTTCTGTCCAGCTCAGTGCTAGATATAAACATTCTTAAACATAATAACAACATAAAGAGCAGAGCAGGAACTTGAGGATGGCCTGAAGGAGTGCCTCTCTGCTCCTGAGATGCACCAAACTGGGAAAGTAGCGCCAAGTTCTTCAGCACCCACATTCTGCGGAAATGTATTAGAGAACAAAGTGCAACGCTTTGGAGAAACGCCCTCGTGCACACATATTAACTGGCACAGCACTGGCTTTTGAACTTCATTTTTGCTTCAGTTCTTGCTCTTCTGTTCAAGCTGAGTTTGACATTTCCGATCTGCAGCCAGCTGGGAGCCTCATCTGCCAGAATGCTGCTCCACTGGGCTGCAGTTCCACCTCCTCGCTGAGCACAGCACAGCCACGTGTCTGTCCAGACACTTCCCTGCTGTGGATCTTGGAGTTTTATGTTTCTCTAGGTCTATTATTATTATTGTTGCAGTTTCTCAATCATTCCTTTGTTCTTCCATTTGAGAAGATAACTCAGCTCTCGGTCTGAGTTGGCTTTTGCTTCCTGGCCTGAATTCCCATTAATTCTTTTTCCATGTCACTTACCCTCAAGCTGGCCCCCCAAATTCCCTAATAACACATTGTCAAAGTTAATAGGAACTGACCAAGCTTTTTTCCCGTCTTCCTTTATCTTCTCATCTTTTTTTTTTTTTTTCAGGAGGAGAAAAGCTAAGTGACATGGGGTTTCTAGCTGCTTTATTCCTAATGCACTTACAATATGCAGTCTTCATTAGCAGATAATTCAATTAGATAAGATCAGCTATCAGAGCTAATAAACTGATACAAAAATGAGCTTGCACCAGCCATCAGCAAAGCCAGATGAGGAGGTAGCTTCTACTCTGTTAATTAGTTTAAGCAAACGTGCATCTGTGTGTCCCTGGTGAGAAATTAATACTGGGCAGCCCTTCTCTGCACCAGGTGTCCCTCTGCCAACCCCATGGGGCCCACCCTGAGCTGTCTGGTCACTCACCAGATGTAGCAGCGTCTGCCCCGTTGCCCAGCCTGTCGTTTAGCCTTGCCCAGGCTGCTTTTCCACCCCACTTGGCTGCCTTTGTTCTCCTTGAAAGCAGATTTTATTTATGGTGGGTGCTAAAGCAATATGGAATCCCTGCAGAGGCACATCTCCAGTCACGGAGAGGAGTTATGTGGAAAGGCAGAAAGCGAAATTTCCATCTGCCCGTAGTGGATACAGGCAGAAAAGGCAAAAGTGAGTGCTGCCTTTTGAAGCGCTTGCAAAGCCATGCCTTCTGGGGTTCCTGTGAAATAAAACCCAGGGCTGGGTCAGTTCCAAGGCACCAGAGCAAAAGCACCGAAGTGAAAGGATGTTAAAGAAACGTTTGCGGCTTTGACCTGTGTTTACACTTTTACTTCTCTGCCTCACTCCGCATAAATTCACGTGCCTGGGCTTCAGTGTCAGTGTCTGAAATAGGAAATGAGAAGCTTTCCAGAAATATGACATACCCTGACTGAGAAACAACGGAGAAGAACCTACAGCTGCGCTGCTGTGGTTGACCTGCCCCAGAATAAGGTGCAAGTGGGTAACTGGGGCCACTAGGACTTGGGCTCCCCCAGGATGATTTTCATCACCTGCGCTTTCTCTGTGAGAAACTTGCAGGTTTACGGTTCTCGCTCCCTGCATGTTGATATCCCTCCTCAACCCGTGGACCTGCCTGTTCGCAGAAAGGAGTGATGGAGTCACAAAGTGTCTGAAGTTGTGTTTTAACTGGTATTGCCCAAAGCCAACCTCCTTCCAGCGGCTCCCTCCAGTGGCTGGCTCCAGAAGCTGTTTTCCTGCAAAAACCTTGGCTTTGGGAACCTCTGTTTAAAGTTGTTTGACTAACTTCTCCACAGAAACATGCTGTTGGTTTCCTCTGTGTACGCAGCTCACGGGGTGGAGGGGCAAGCAGCCTCATGTGTGCTCTGCAGAGCAGAGGAAGCTGAATGAAGTGGCATTGGGAGCTGACAGGCAAAGCTTGCACTGAGGTAAAACAAGCAATGAGGTGTGAAGGGTCAGCCCTTCCTCGGGAGGAAGGAGGTCTTCATGCCTGCGTTAGCCCAAGAGACAGACTCCAAACACCTCTTCCTGCCCTTAGTAACACTTCAGGCCATGTGCAGGGAAGTGCTTACGCTGCTTGTGTTGCTCAATACCAGCACGGACCCCAGAGCATTCCCCTCCTGCTTACGAACTGAGCAGGCAGCACTGATGGTGTCCTAGGTACCTGCTCGCACCCTGGGAACCGTGCATTTCCAAGGCACAGCTGTCTTTGCCAGCAAACAAAGTCCCCGAGGATCTGAGCGTAGAGAAGCAACAACAAGATGAGTTGTTTAGTTGAGCCTCGGTACGCTGCAATATGAAGGGGGAAGTGTTGCAAGACAACAGAGAAAGGACAGTGCCTTCAGACTTGGATGGAAATATGAATGATTAGAAATATGAAGCTCAGAGTGACAGCCGTAACGGGTGAAAGCCAGTATCAATCCACCTGACTTTCTTTTTTAGGCTGGACTAAACTGCCTTGGAACAGGCGGAAGATGAATCCAAAGGAAATACAACAACCCTAGCTTTGCTCTGTGAAATTTTCACCATTTCTCAGTTCAGTTTGATACGATGCAGATGAGTCCTCAGCTGGAAAATGAGGGCTACTGCTATAACATTTTAGTTGAAAGAAGAATGCCCTTATCAACTTGGCTGCTCTTCAGTCACAGGCGGGGGAATTGGCAATGTTGATTCATTTAGCTCGGGCACATTCAGGTCAAAATCAATCATGTCAAAAATATATCAGGTATGTTCAATAAGTTTTTCAGAAAAGGAAAGAAAAATATGGACTACAGGAATAAATCACAGTGGAAGAGGGCTTGGTTTGAAACAAACCTATAATTTGCTTTGAAAGGATAAATATGTTGTTCACTTTGAACATTTCCCCAATATTTAACAGATGACTTGGCAAAGAGACTAGGCTTAGCTTTGAACGGCCGTATCTCAGAGTCAAAGA
>NW_010398531.1:0-3872 GCF_000710305.1 Buceros rhinoceros silvestris
GGAGAGCGCGGCGGCCTTGCTTGCGGTTGGCGGGCTTTTTGGTGGGGTTTTGGGTTTTTTTTAATTATTCTTATTTTTAACGGTGTTACTCGTTATTTTTAATGTTGTTTGGGTGCTGAAGGGTGAATGCGCAGTGGGAGACACAGCTTGCATTGTGTTCCCGTAGAAATTCCAAACGCAGGCTCCTCACCCTCCCAAAATGTCAATATGCTGGTTCTTCAAAATACAAGGGTCATACTCCTCAACTCCAGCGGCTGGACCTGATGATCTTAAGTCTTTTCCAACCTAAAGGGTTCTGCGATCCTATGGTTCTTGACTCCTCTGTACTCTCTCAATCTGAATAACGTTATATACTAAATTTTTCAAAATCCTTAGAGAGTCACTGTGTTCATTTGTGCCAATAGCTATGTTCATATCCATAAACAAACAAAACACGGAGCAGAACATGAAGAGCCCAACAGGAATTCCGTATCCAAAATACATCTACTGGTAGGTGGGACCTCTGGAAACACTCAGAGATCATTATTACTGTTCATCTAGACCAAAACAGGCATCCTCCTGCACCTCACTGCAGGGCTGGGCACTGGTGAGCAAGGTCCTTGCCGTGCAGCCTGCATGGCCCCCCTTGGGCACTGGATTTCACAGAATCGCAGAATGCTTTGGATTGCAAAGGACCTTTAAAGGTCACCTAGTGCAACCCTCCCTGAGCAGGGGGATGTCTTCACTTAGATCGGGTTGCCCAGAGCCCCATCCAACCTGACTTTGAAAGTTTACAGGGATGGGGCTTCTACCACCCCTTTGGGCAACTTGTGCCAGTGTTTCAGCACCCTCAAAGTAAAGAATTTATTCCTAATATCTAATCTAAATCTACCCTCTTTCAGTTTAAAACTGTTACCCCTCATCCTATCCTTCCACTCCCTGATAACGAGTCCCTCCCTATATTTCATGTCGGTCCCCTTTAGGTACTGGAAGGCCATTGTAAGCTCTTCCCGGTGCCTTCTCTTCTCCAGGCTGAACAACCCAACTCTCTCAGCCTGTCCTCACAGCAGAGGTGTTCCAGACCATTTTTGTGGTCTCCTCTGGAGCCACTCCAACAGGTCCACGTCTGCTTTGTGCTGGGGAGTCCAGAGCTGGGCACAGTACTCGAGGTGGGGTCTCACAAGAGTATAATATAAGAGTAGAATCACCTCTGGCCACACTACTTTCAATGCAGCCCAGGATACAGTTGGCCTCCTGGACTGCAAATGCACATTGCTGTCTCATGGCCAGCCTTTCATCCACCAGTTCCCCCAAGTCCTGTTCTGCAGGGCTGCTCTCAATCACATCATCACCCAGCCTGTACTGTTACCAAGGATTGTCCTGGCCCAGGTACAGGACCTTACACTTGGCCTTGTTGAACCTCAAGGGGTTCACACAAACCCGCTTCTCCAGCTTGTCTAGGTCCCTCTGGATGGCATATCTTCCTCTACCAAATCAACTGCAGCACTTGGCTTGCTGTCTCCTTCTGCATTGGCCCTAGTCCTGCTGCTCCCTGATAGGAGCTGATGCTTCATGAGTCAAGATGATTATGCTGATGTGCCTACTGACGCTTCCAGTAGTGCTCAAAGTGCTACCAGGATCTGGGGTCCTCAGGGAGAATAGGGGGTGATAGATAATGCTAGAAGGAATGGGGGAAGAGGTGAAGACCAACTTTGGTTAAGAGGCCTGGGTCCGCTTTTGAGGCATGTGGTAGAAAAGTGGAGGAGTTACGAGGGCATGCAGATGCTTGGAAAAGCAAACTTGCTTATTAAAAATAATCTGGAAGCTTGTGTTTTACAAAAGTGAGGCTGCTGTCCAGATTCTCTTTTTGTGGTTTCGGCTTGTTGTTTCTTCACACACACACACCCCCCATTTCACTGACATAATTGACACATCCTTCACTGAAAGTTTGCATAGTGAGTCACAGTTCACATAAGATAAAGGCTGGAAATAATCTGATCTGCATCATCTTGATGAGCAGCATTTGCTTCCTCCTTTAAGCTTTCTACTGATCTCTCTCAAAAAAACCTAATGATCTTCACTGGCCGTAGTAAAAAAAAGGAAATTAGCAGGGCAATGACCACAACTGGCTTTAAAACAAAGTTTGATCAGTTTACAGAAGCGATTGTGAAATCTGGTTGCTTGGAATGGAGGATCCTACCTTTGACCTGGAACAGGGCTACTGAGGTGGCAATGTTGACATAGTCCCTGATAAAATTCCGGCCAGGTGTGAGATGCCTCCCACATTCCTCACTGTTCTCCTTGTCTTTTGGGGGATCTCCGTCAGCATGTGGTTGCAGTTCCTGCAGAGCCTGCCTAGTGCAGCAGAACAAGATCTAGCACTCTGCTTCTCACACAGTCGTCTTCAGTGGAGTTACCCAGACAATCCCAATAAAAACGAATGGTGTAGCCTTGACTTGGAAGATTCTTTCCAGTCCTCTATCCCAAAGTCCTTGTGAATTTACTGTAAACCTAGACATGAGAATAAAAATGGTGATGAACTCTTCCATGCATTTCCAAATAAATGGAAAACCCTGCTTCATTCCCTCAGCCTTGCTAGGTTTTTTTTGTCTTCTGGTTAGGTAATGCAAGTTTGTTTAGATCCAAAGGAGGAGTCTGTTGTTCAGGCTTAAATCTTTGGCTTAGCTGATTATGTTTGTCACTGCTGGAGCTGCTGGCAAGTAAGGTCAGATGAGATTGCTCTTGCATCTCAGTTGTTGGTTTCTCTGAGGGTTCAAAAAATGCTGGCTCAAGTTTAGTCTTCTGGAAGCTATTCTGTCTTGCTCAAATCCAGTGACACAGTTTGGTTTATGTTTGTGAACCCCTTACTGAATTTGCTGGTAAACATACAGAAGGAGTCAATCACATTGTTACATGTAAAAAGTATAATATCGTGATGTAAACTCAATAAGAACAGGTGAGCATTTTGAAAGTCACTTTCACTGTTGTGGAAAATAGTTTATATTCCGGTCTAGTTCCTTCATACATTAGCACTAAATCTCTGAGGAGAAGCTGCCACAAATAACTTGTATTTTGTAAATACAAACTTATGCAGAGTCTATTTTTTTCAGGCAGAAAGGCGAGTATTTACTCTTAAATTACTGTAAGAGTTGTTGCTAGGAGTGCATCTGCGCACATTCGTTTTACTTGCCTTCACACCATGTTCTTTTCACTCCTGTGCAGCTTTGGGACCCACCCTTTAGCAGCCCTTCCTTTTAAAGAAATTCAGATAATATGTGCATCAACTGTTTCAAAAACACATGGCTCCAGTAATAGCTCTCCTAGGGCTAGAGGTGTGGTTGGAAAATAAAATTCATAAGCAGATGAGAGAGAAAGGATTTTCCTATGTGGGGTGCACAGAGAAAAAACAGGGAACAGATCATCTTCAGAGCACCATGTCAGCAGTGTTCTTCCACAGGGCCCTGAGGAGAGCCCAGTGCCTCTGAAAGAACTTGTTTTTTTAACTCTTCCATTGTCTCCTGTTTAACTTAGCTGGCAAAGGAGTCCTCTGGAACATTTATACTGATTTGCAAATAACTATTGTAGCATTAGGGCCATTCCAGCAGATAAAAGCAAGTGTTGTGCCAGTATTTATATGTTACTTTTTTTTTTTTAAGCATTTGATTCAATTACATGACTTGATATGCCGCAACTTAACTGCTAGGTAGTTGGCCTTGGGAACCCAACTCCATAATTAGGGGCATGTGCTTTCCCATCAATGCATTAATTTTGTCAGGTATCTCAAAATAGGGAGCCTAGTAGTATGTTGTTGTGGTTTAGGATTTCGGCTCCAGGGCAAGGGGGGCTGACCCCCACCCCTGCCTTGTTTGGACACAAAAGGAGGTTTGTCTCTT
>NW_010398532.1:0-223 GCF_000710305.1 Buceros rhinoceros silvestris
GCGCTGCCCCTGCTGCTGCGCTGGGGTAGCAGCGCTTCAACGGGGCTGGTGATGGCTTCGCCTTTTCCTGGGGGGAGAAGGGCCAGCTCCCGCCTGCCCTTTCCCTGTCACTGCCTCGACTCCTGGCAGGCCAGTGACCGCTGTGGCTGACCTGTCTCCAGACACAACGCGCTCAGGCTCCGCTGGTGCCGCACCCCCAGGAGCGGGCTGGAACACTGGCCGG
>NW_010398532.1:1099-1334 GCF_000710305.1 Buceros rhinoceros silvestris
GCTGTCACAGGGTGTTGGGGGGTCTCTCCCCAACTGTTAGGGTTACCAGTCATCGCGAATAGTCAGAGCAGACAAGGTGACAACAGCTTGTGTTCACATCAAACCTTTATTGAAATGCAACTGCGTAGTTTCTCTCTTACCACAGAGGTTTATAGTTTCCAGGGGAGTGTTTTGCTTTACATGCTTCTCCTGGATTGGTTCCATGTTCAGTGTCCTGCCCAGAGATGAGCAGCTC